>NC_073252.2:87338437-87639843 GCF_029289425.2 Pan paniscus | reverse complement strand
ATCCTGCTGTTACTAACTGTATAAAAAAAAAAAACTATTTTTTTCTTGATACTCACATTCAACATGGAACACTTTTGACAAAAGATATGTGGGTTTCCCATACAAAGTAATTCTGGCATTAACAGCCTGTAGTTAGCACAGATCCCATAGGTTAAGGATTCACACCCACATGGCTGCCCACCCCTCCCTGCCTTCAGATGCCAACTTCAAGTGGTAGATCACCAGGTTGCCCAATATTTTGTTCAACTTGGCTACAAACTGAAGGTTCCCATGACCCCCTCCTCACTTTCCATTATTTGCTAAAGCAGCTCACAGTTCAGGAAAACAGTTTACTTATAAGATTACTAGCTTATTACAAAAGATATCTTAGAGGATACAAATGAATAGCCCGGTAAAAAGACAAAATAATAATAGGGGGAGTTTAGAAAGGTCCCAAGCACTCTCTTGTGATTTCTCTTGCTGATACTTTTATAAATGTCCCCTTCATTAACCGCTCCTCAAATAAACCCTATTTTGATAGCTTTTTGTTTCCTAATGGGACCCTGACCTATCAGAGTTCTGATGGTTTTATTTTGCTAATTTATAGCACCTATTAAAATCAGTAGGAGTAAGTACCCAGTAAAAGTACTTATGCTTCAAAATACCTGGATGAATTTTGTGAACACGGCAAGAACTTTTTTTTGTTGTTGTTGAGATGGAGTCTTGCTCTATAGCCCAGGCTGGAGTGCAGTGGTGTGATCTTGGCTCACTGCAACCTCCGCCTCCGGGGTCCCGGTTAAGCAATTCTCCTGGCTCAGCCTCCCAAGTAGCTGGGATCACAGGTGCACACCACCATGCCCAGCTAATTTTTGTATTTTTAGTAGGGACGGGGTTTCACCATGTTGGCCAGGATGGACTTGAACTCCTGACATTTGGGAGGCCGGCCATGGCCTCCCAAAGTGCTGGGATTACAGGTGTGAGCCACTGCACCCAGCCAGCAAGAACTTTTTGAGAATTATTGAAATCACCCTCTGAGTTAAGGAAGCTGTGAGAAACCATATCTTCCAAGTTCTGCTTCTCCTGGTGCACTCCAATACACAAACGCATGCTGTCTGTGATGGAGCCTCATTTCATCCTGTTAGAAGACTTACTGTTGAGTCCCTGCTATTGTTCAGTTTGTTTCAAGAACTAAGTCTTAACCAAATGGTTTCTACAAAGACTTTGCTTTCTTCCTTTATCCTCCCCCAACCCATCTGCTCTGAAATTGCTTGCTGAATAAAAACTTTACTTGTTACCCCTTGAAATGGCTTTTCTTCTCTTTGCTCAGAACAGTAGCTGTATTTTTGTTTTCATCTTCTCCCATGTTGCTAAAGAGAAAGATTTCTCCTTTTATTTTAGGAAGAATCATTACATTCTTGTAATCAGAGTTGACAACAGATTTTTCTATTGTTCAGTAACTCCACAAATCCCATGAATAACACTTGAAGGCTACATCCACTGATAGTAGCAGCAGAGGTAGCTTAGGGTTACGTCATGTACAATAGACAATGGCACTGAAGCAGAAGAGAGGATATCAGTGTCAAAGAAATATACTGGTGGTGTTTAGCTAAAGATTCAAATGGGTATGAGGAATCATAGAAGATGAAGAGGGAGAGGTAGGAAGGTGCTTTTATGCACATTCCTGACTAACACATTCTCCACTGACTACAATCCAACAGCACTGACCTAACTCAGAAGACTCTTCTATGTGGAAAGCAAGAGTATCAAACATTTACAGGGCACCCAGATACAACAAAATACCAAAACAAAAAGGATAAACAAGAATCTAATTGTTGATATATTGAATATTATAGGGGCAGACATGGGATGATCTTTTTTCTCCCCATTGTAAAAGGTTATAGCAAACATCCCTATAATATAAAACAGGCTAACAAGGGAAAAGGAGAACAAATTCATTACTATTACATGCACAAGTGTTCATGGGAGCCAGACAAAATATGAACTTGAAGAGGAGCCAGGTGATTGGGCTTAAATATTCTCTTCATAGAAGAGAGATGTATAAACCTGGGAAGTGGGAGACAAACCTTATGGAAAGGTGAGGGACAGTGCTGCATAGGAGCAAAGGTACCCTTATTATGCAGATAGAGTTCCCCAGGTAAACTCTTGGAGCTGCCCTCAGAAGAATAGATAAAAAGTCTCTGGGGTGGGGTTTTAACTCACAGTCTCTTCTCTGGTGGTTGCTCTTTTCTGGTTAGTTGATCAGATCCCTAGGGAAGAAGTCTCAAGACAATTGCATTTCTTTTGGAAAGAAGCTTTCTTGGTCAGATAAGTAGATTCCAGAAAGTCCTTCCTTGTGCTTGGAGAGAAGGGAAGAGATGAGACGAGGTTAGAAGGACCTTGATTCTGTGGCAGCTTCCAATGCCTTTCATCACATCCAACTGCCAGTCTTTGGGGAATACAGTTCTGAGCCCCAACAGGACCTACTGTGTGCCAGAAAGGATGAAGAAATGTATTTCCTAGGCTTGTTCTGACATTGTGTAGTTTCTCTTTTAACCCTGAAAACCACTTGAAAAATTCTTTTTTATGTCTATCAATAAACATTGATTTTGTTTCTTCATCCTGTCATTTCAAATTGTTTTGATGAAATTTGATTTCTTTTGAAAAAATAAATCAGTACTCAAAGATTTATTTTCCATTCTGCTATTCTCATTTTGTCAGCCAGTTCTTATCACGGGGCTCAAAATGGGTATAGCAGTACATGCATAAACAGCAATGTCCAGAGGTGAAAAAAAGAGGGAAAATAAAACAAATCCTTGTGTATCATTTAAGATCTAAAAAATCTTTTTCTGAATTCTTAGCCATCTCCTTATGTTTCATTGGAGAATTAGGTCTCCAGTGGCCTGAATTAGGTCACATGGTACTTCTTAACCCATTCTGGTCAGTAGGCAATGGAATTACCGACATTGGCTTAGTCAAGCCATAATTATCTAAAAAAGCATAATTGGGTTATCAAGATTTCTGTCCTGTGGCAAAGGCCAGCCTTCCTTGAAGCATACCTTCAGGGAAAGGAATACTAACACCTAAAAACAGAAGAGTTTCATTAGTAAGAAGAAGAGGGAAATAGCCTTTAAGCAGACAATCACCAATGTCTATAAGAGTGACTGAAAAATAAAAAAGACTATGTAAATGCAAGGGACTATAACTGAGGGAAGAAAACAACAATAGTGGAAGGATTTTAAGCAATAATTGTGTTACAGGAAAGGGGTCCCAATCCAGACCCCAAGAGAGGGTTCTTGGATCTTGAGCAAGAAAGAATCCAGGGCGAGTCTGCAGAGCAAAGTAAAAGCAAGTTTATTAAGAGAGTAAAGTATTGAAAGAACAGCTACTCCACAGACAGAGTAGGATGTTCCCGAAAGTAAGAGGAGGAACATGTTCACCATGGGTACAATGCTTGTTTATATGGGGAGATGTGCTCTGTTACAAGGGTTTGTGATAAAGGATTAATTTTCTTAACCACTATATTTTGCAAGAATCGATATTATTATCTTTAAAGCAAAATTAGGAATGCCTTTGTTCTTCAGATATGGGGATATCTGGACACTCCCAAGTCTGGGTCTGTTTAGTAAGCATTATTAATTTGTTCCCTTAACCATAAACATCTAGAGGCTAGGAATGCCTAACTTTCTGGGAATGCAGCCCAGCAGGTCTCAACCTAATTTTCCTAGCCCTCATTCAAAATGGAGTCGCTCTGGTTTGAACGCCTCAGACAATTGGGTAGAGGAATTTATTTTATTTATTTATCTAGTTTTCCTGGAGAGTGACTTTGCTCATTCCCTGGAGAAAGTCTTTGTATAAGCAGCATTTTATCTTTTTTGGTTAAAAAAAAAAAAAAAAAAGAAAAGAAAAAAAAGATGGTGGCTAGAGAATATTTATGTCCTACATCAAGGAAGAATTGAATTTATTGAAATTAGTTTTATTTAATTTCTTGTCCTGAAAGATAATCTGCAACTCATCCAACCATGGGTCAAAGTATAATCCAATTTTCCCACTGAGCTAATTGACAAATTCTTATCTTAACAAGATTAAGACTTTAAAGCAGGAACTTCTCTGATGTTTCAAAAAGCAATAGCTTTTTACTGATTTTCTTGCACATTTGACCGCTGCTTGTCTTGTTAAGTTGCCATTTGTTCTTTAAAAATCTTTATCATCTTTATATTCTAGGTCTTTTTTCTTTATCAGTGGCAATAGTGCTTTCCATTTGCCCTTTAGCTGACTGAAAGGCCAGGGTAGCTGTTTAAAACATCTGAAACACCTCTAAGACACCTTAAATATTTCAGGAAAATATGTAGCATAGGGCTATCCTAACAGCAGAACCATGAATCCTAAGCCTAAATTCATGAATATAGGATAGTATACTGTAAGTAGAGGAGGATTCTAGGTGTGACTATAGTATGCTATAAGAAGATCCTATATGTGAGCATGAAGTTCTACCTTCATCCAAAAAAGTAAATGTCTAATAAAAGCTGTTTTCCTTCATTTATCTTTTAGTGAGTAGCCTGTGGGGGGTTGACCTTCTCAAAGGCCTTCCCAAGAGCCTTTTTGGTATGTGTGAGTATCAGTCAATTTATAGATCTACCTCCAAATAAGGGAGTCTGGATTCTCTGGAGAGTTGGCCCAGTTCTGAAAGGAAAGCTTAAAGTAGCCTGTCTGCTTATGAGTACAGGTTATCTAATATTAGCTTCTGCGTGATGGAAAACAAATTGCCTTAATTATTAATCACTGCATAACAGACTGACCTCATGATGCAGAAAGCATTTTAAATTTGTAATAGTTTTATTTGGGGAAAATACTCAATTGCATTTTATGCAGATTAATCAGGTTTTCAATTGTTCCGATTCAATTATTCTTTTCAGTTCTCCCAGGAAAAAAAGTCTGATTTTCAAATTTTCTAATTTCATTATCAGCTTCAGAAAATGTAAATGATCACATGCATTGTAATCATTTTAATACCAACAGTGGTAAAACTGTGAGTGCTGCTCAGAATATAAGGAAATGTCTCTAATCAGACATGACTGTAGTATGTATAATATACTATTATATATATACACCAGATATAATCCTCCTGCCTAAGACAAAGTAAGTTTTTGAAAAAACAGGGCCTGAAAAGAAGTTCTGGTCTGCTAACCGGAACCTGAAGGAGATCAGTAACTTTATCAAATATGTGCATGTAAGTCAGATTGCCTGGGTTAAAATCCCAGCTCCATAACTTTTTGGCCATGTGATTTTAAAAGGTTCTTCAAAGTCTCTGTGCTTTAGTATCTTCATTTGTAAAATGGTAGTGATAATAAGAATAATGACAGAATTGGTTCATTGTGACCATTAAATTAAGTAGTATAAATAAAGCACTTTGGGGAGCACATGGCTCGGTGTTAGAAATTATTAGTATTATATCACTATCTCTTTTAAGTTGAACTTTCTTCAATATAATTTTTATCATTTTTAATAGGATTAGAGGCAATCTGATTCAGAAATTTCTTTACATTCCTTGCTTGGTATGGCCAAACATTCATTGCTTTACGGGAACTAGAAAGCAGTGAATTAGTGCCATTCTATCAGTAAGTTTTATTAAGGTCCTGGTAGGAGGCAGACCCGATCCTAGACATTAAGCAGAAATGATGAAAGACACACAAAAAAACAAAGATGCACTTTGCATGCAAAGAATTTACAGTTTGATCAATGTCATCAACACACAAGAAAATAATCAGCAATAAACTAGAATTGGAAATTAGGCACACATTATGCATATCCCTAATATTGCGCCGCTCCCATGGGGTAATAATTATTAGTTGATAACTCTCTCCCTGTGAGTTTAGAAGTTCTTTGAAAGCAGCTATGATCCTGCTCGTTAGAGGTCTAGGTATGGTACCATGCACTCTGTAAGTGTGAATCTTTGAGAATAAAGAAACTGCAGCAGTCAGGGGAGTGATCACAGTTATATGAGTGGAAAGAAACTGGAATGAAAGAAAAACGAATTGAGGCTGCTGAGATAATTGGCTCTCCCACTATTTACCTATGGATTTGAACCTGTGAAATGAAAAGATTAATCTAGAATCTAGATTAGTATTATTCCAAGTTTTTTTTTTTTTTCATTTTTAAATAGGGCAAAAACATTCTTCGAAGGAAATCTTTTGAGTAAAAGCCAACAAGAATGGAGGACCACAAACAGTCTTGGGATTGCAGAGAAGACCACCTGGATGAATCAATGTTTTTTTTGTTTGTTTGTTTTGTTTTTTGTTTGTTCGTTTTTTAGAGACGGAGTCTCGCTCTTTCGCCCAGGCCGGACTGTAGTGGCCTATCTCGGCTCACTGCAAGCTCCGCCTCCTGGGTTCACGCCATTCTCCTGCCTCAGCTGCCTGAGCAGCAGGGACTACAGGGGCCCGCCACCGCACTCGGCTAATTTTTTGTATTTTTAGTAGAGACAGGGTTTCACCGTGTTAGCCAGGATGGTCTCGATCTCCTGACCTTGTGATCCGCCCGCCTCGGCCTTCCAAAGTGCTGGGATTACAGGCGTGAGCCACCGTGCCCAGCCAATGAATCAATGTTTTAAGCTGAGTCCTGACGGGCAAATGGGAGTTACCCAAGAAAAGAATGTGAACATAAGAGAAGATTGTTCCAGAAGCTAGAAAGAGCATGGAATTAAAATCCATTAATTTTGGCTGAATTCAAGAATGTGAAGAGGAAATGGAAAGAAATAGGGCTTAAAAACTAAGCAAAGGCCAGATCAAAAAGGTCCATAGAAACTATGTTAAGAAGTTTTGGACTTTATGACAGTGGGTAACTATTAAAGAGTTTTAAAGAAGACAGCAATCTCACATTTGTTCTTCAGAAAAATAATTCTGGCTCTAATGCTGAGAAGGAATGTAATAGGAGCGGGGTTAAGGCAAAGATGTCATTTAGGAAATTGTTGCAGTAATTTTAGTAAGAGAAGTCAGAAGTTTAAGCCAAAAAGGTGACATGAAATCCCCTCACTCCCTGATTCAGTCACCTCTTTTCCACTTCATTATAGTGCTGATACCACAGCCCTGGCTAAATCTAACTCTTTTCTAACTCCATGCCTGTACTTAAGAAATTAGATGTAGCTGGGGAAAAACAAACAAGTAAGCTGATAGGTCTCATTTTAAATTCATGAAAATAGCTACCTATAGGCCCTTAAAATGCTGCTCAATAATCATCTTCTACATCCCCTGTGTCCATTCAGTCTCCCATTGTCCTAAAAAATATATATACATTTTATGATTTCTCCCCTCTCTGAAAATTCCCAATACCTCTTTCCCCATTCTCACTCTCAGCTTATGACCTTTCTTCTTACTTCACAAAGAAACCTGGAGCAACCATAGGCGCCTTCACCAGATTCCCACCATGACATCTAGCCACCTACCTATCAGGACCTGCCACCCACCCTTCTATCCAGCTACTTCAGGTGACCTGTCCATGCTTCTATCCAAAGCCCATCCCTCTACTGCATCCCATCTCCTCTCACCTCCTTTAGGATGTCACTTTAGTAGTTTTCCCCTCCCTCCTTCATCAATAACTTTTTAGTCATTACCAAATATTCTTACCATCATTGAAATATAATGTTACTTATCTCATCTTAGAGAAAACTTTTCATTACTCCACCCATTTCACCAGCTCCCGTTTCTTTGCCCCTTTTTTGCAACAAACCTCTTGAAAGTTCTATTTTTCCAGTTTCTCTCCTCTCTTTTCTATAAACCCATGGCAATCAGACATTTGCTCGCACCACATCACAGATATCATTGTTATCAAAGTCATCAAGGATCTCGTTACTTCTTAGATGTAGGTCCTGCTCTTGCTTAATGTATCAGTAGTATTTCAGTCAGTTAGTCATTCTGTCCTCCTATAAGTGATTGAATTGGCTTTGAGGATAACATTTCCTCTTGGTTTTTATCCTACCTCATTGATTACTCTTTCTTGGTTTCCTCTTGTGGTTTTTCTTCTCTCAACCTTTTAATATTAAAGTGTTATAATTCTCAAATTCTGGGCCTTCTTTCTTCTCTATCTACTATGAAAGTTGTCAGAATCAAAATGGAATCACTTGTGTTAAAAGCTCTGACAAATGAAGCTGGGGAAAGCCATGAAGAGAGGCTTCTCATGCATGAATGTCTGATAATAAGAACTATCACAAAAGACTTAAAAATGACAACCTTGCACAAAAGCCATCTCAACCTTACACAAAAAATATTTCTGCAAGAACATCTGCCCAGCAACTGCCTGTCCAATCTCCAACTGGCACAACCCTTGTTATTATTGATCCTTGTAGTCCAGGATAATTATCTCAAAACAATTATGCAATCTTCCTTATTTTTTTAAAACTTTGTCTTTATCACCCAGAATACCCACATAGTTTACTATGGCACACACATTCCCATTTCGATGCTCATATCCAAATAAATATTATTTTCTTTTAAAGAGCTTCTTTTGTCTGTTATTTGGTTTGACACTATACTTCCATAGTGATTGTATCCAAACCTATAAGTTTAAATACCCTCTATATGCTATTCAGCCCAGTCCTCTATTAAGAATGTTATAGCTAAAACCAGAGTATCTTATCAACTGGTCACAGTAATTGATTTAGGGATAAGTATATAATGTAAGCTAGTTGAATAAGAATGAGCCTTAATATTTGCTCTGGAAATTCTAGTGCATAGATTCACATGTTCTTCACTGGACATAAGGATTTGGAGCTTGAAACTGCTGTAGTTAATATTTGCCAGAAGCCCACTGTATGCCTGTTTTTGGAGCCAAAATGGAAAGGAACCAGATTCTGGAAGTGGATTCTGATGACCTTGTTTGAGTCCTGAGTGAAACCACACCTCAAACCAGATCAATTGTTGGAATATTCAGTTCCATGAGGGTAAAATTATCATTTTTAGTTGAGATTTCTGTTGTTCAAAACACATGCATTCTATCTGATATACATCCATATGAGTTAGATATTTTTACCTCTACTTCATATTAGGTTTGTGCAAAGGTAATTGTGGTTTTTGCATTACTATTAATGTGACAAGAAAACCATAGTAATGGTTTAATACAAGAGAAAACCCATGGTAAGATGCCTATATAATTTTCCCAAAGTCATTCATCTAGTAAATGCTGGCATCAGGATGATCCAATAGGCAGAATTTAGACTCCACATTCATAGCTACAACTCATTTTGAGTTGGAGTTTGGAGATACTGGAATGGACAACATTCTATATGTTGTGTCCCTTTAAAGTGTATGTGTGTGCATGTGTGTGTATATGTGTACTCTTATTCTAACTACTAAATTAGAACATTAAACACATAGCCATATTTCCTTAAAAAAAAATCAAAGAGGTGATTCTCATTTATTATTTAGCCACACTCCTGGGAATATCCTGAGAATCAACTTTACTCTTTGGTCTGTGTCCTCAACTTTAATTGTATTCTTCACAGAACAATGAACATAGTACTCTCACCTACAGATTTTGTGTTCTTGTATTTTCAGATCTGCATACAGTAACCAAGAATCTGGTTTTGTAATGTCTAAATTTTATAAGACAGATTTATTTTCCTACCACTAAGATGTTAGTGTAAGTGAGCAGGTCAGTGAAATGCACACAGAATGAGTAATCTGGGAGGCCTGGGTTCAAACACTGATTCTTGTGATATTGGGCAAGGTTTTTAGTTCATTGGAGCCCTTTTCTCCTTCATAAAGAGTGAAACACAAATATCTACCTTACAGGACTGTGGTTATGATTAAATGAGACAACAAATGCCTGACATATAATGGACCTTGAACAAATCATAGTGTCTTTTTCTTTAATTTTCAAAATTCTATTGAAATATAAATCTCTGTATTAGTAAAGAAGATCCCCAAGTGTCATTTCAAAGCATATTTTTTTCAATAAGTGTTGATCTTAACAACTATGGTATGCTGCATCACAAGATACACCCTCCTCCACTCACCCCTTTTTAATAAGACATTAGCCCTGCTGACAGGAAGCATTGGAGTGTGCCAATGCAGAGCCATGAGAGTGGCTCAATAATGTCCTGGGCAGAGGAAGAAGTCAGTCTGGCATTCAGAATTGTCCCAGAGGTGACACAAGGATGGATTAGCAATATTGCCCCCACTGACATTATATGGATGTGCCCTGACCATTCTGTAGCTGAAAAAAATCCACTCCAAACTTCCCACTACAGAGAATTCAATTTGACATTGTTTAGCATCCTACACAGTGAATGGGGAACTTATTGCATTTGCTGTCTTATCTCAGAATGGAAGTGTTTTTCTTTAAGAATTCTCAGAAGGGAGTGATTCTTTGATAATTGAACTCCCTGTGGTTTTGGTCAAGTAGAAACAGTGCACAGAGGCTTCAAAGAAATGAAAGCTGTGAGCACAGAGCAGAAGCTTTTCTGGCGGTGATGAGAAGAGGCATCTCTTTGACCCTTTAAGTAATGAAAGCCAATCATTTAGAAAAAGCCCAGGCTGAAGTCCCTAAAAAGAGAAAAGAAAGGAGTGAGCAGAGCCTGATGTGGGAGAACTTGCTCTATACTTGAGGGTCCTCCCAAAATGGTTTCTACCCTTTTCAGTGTGATGATTTTGTTCACAAGAAATATTACGTAAATTCAAAGTTAGAAACAAATGAAGTTAAGTCATATAAAATAAAAATTGTTCATCCTGAAAGGATTGCTTCAATTCAGCAAAAAGGAGAGACATCTTAAAAGAGTACATGGATCATTAGATAGCAGTAGACGTTGCCTACAGGAGGACTGATCTTTAGTGAAGACAAAATAGAGTTCCACTGCAGAAATTCTACAAAAATGAAAACACAGGCAAACAGACCTGTGGGAGTAGTTGTGTTTTACCTTTTGTTTTGTTATAGCCGTGTCTACTTCTCTTTATCACAAGATAAACCTGCATAGTTCTTAGAACAGAAACCAATAGTATCTACCAAGTGCTGGAATGGAACCAGAGTCACAAGCAGAACTAATATTTTTCTTCTGCTGAATCAGGGTGAGAAAATCTGATATAAATCTCATTGGCTTTGTCTACCTGGTATTACAAATGTATTTCATTAGGTTGCCATAATTAGGTTTTTCACAAAGATTAGCCATTTATCCAGAGTGCCAAAACATTCATCTTTTCCTCATTCTGAATTTACTAGGGATATTTTATCAGAAAGATATAGTTTTACTTCTAGGGATATACTCACATTTTCTTCACTTTCACATTCTTTTTATTTAAAAAAGAAATGAGAAGTGGCCCATTGCTACCATATAATGTAATATGTTATGTCTTAATATCCCTTTGAAATGCCACAATCCCCACAGCAGTAGCAGTTTGGCATCCCTGAAGGCATGGTAAGAGCCTATACTGCTTGAAGAGCAGTGAACTGTGTTTTAGTCTGATTTTCTGAAAGTAGATGAAATATTTAGCAACTGATCTGAAAAGAGCCGCTGTTCCTAATAACCACAGCTCCCAGGAGGGAGTCAAGCCATGCTCCGGGCTCTATTGCTAAGGAATTTCATAAGGGTCAGAGCTGTATCAATCAACCAACCTGAAAATAGCTATTGAGTAGTACATCATCATCATAATAAACAGATATTTTTATTTGCCTCACTAGGAACAGGGTACCCTTTTAGGTAACAGGGCAACAAAATGGCTCAAGAACCTAATATCCAGTTTCAAAAATCTTCATTTCTACTCATTTCAGTGGTAACTTCTGTGCCAGAATAGTATACATTTTTTTTTTCAGGCAGCCATCATTAAATTTATGGAAAATTAAAAGAGAAAAAAATGTATACTTTATAAGTGCTTTTTCAGGAACACTATATGTAAATTCTATGAAGGTAAGCAACAAGGCCTGCGAATTTAGCCTTTTCAACACCATTAGATTAGGCATAAAGTGAATAACCAGCATTAATTTGCATTTATTGTATTTCTATTACCACAGTACATTTACTGGCAAGTAATTAATCATTGTTTACATTTTAAGGTAAACATATGACTCTCACAACTTGAACTATGTGAAGAAAAGAATAGACATTAAAAATTGCACTAGGACTAGAAATAGAGATATTTAATCACCCACTTAACATATGCCTGGAATAAGAGGCAGGGTGAACAGTTGTACTATTCTTTATAATGCAAACTCCAATGCAAAAGCTAATTTTGCCTTTCATCTTAGAGAAGACAGCATTATTCCCTTCACATGCACAAGCACACACTAAGCATCCAAATCAGCATGGGCCCCATCATATTACGCACAGCACAATTTGCAGCAGCTAATAAGAAAAACCTGCAGCCAAACTCCTGGCTACCAGACCAGAAAACATGAGTCACATGCTTCTTCAAGCAGCTCCAATCTAGTAATTATTTAACCTTTGCTAGTTGAACCAGAACAACATAGGTATTTCTTGAACTTAAAAAGTAAGACTGAATTCTGTTCTATTCATTAGTATTCCCAAGTGCTTCAAGATGATACATAAATAGAAATGACAACAGCTAACCTTTATTGAGCATTTACTGTGTGGGAGATACCAAGAGAAGCACTTTACATATATTATCTTGTTTAATCCTTACCACAAACCTATGATACAGGTAACCTTATTAAGCATAACAAGCTTAAATAATTTTCATGAGGTCACATAGCTAATAAGAGATGAAGCTGTAAACTCAGACAACAGCCAACCTTTTAAACTCTGCCTCACAAAGCTACTCAGATGAGTAGGAAATAAGTAAGTTCCAAGTAGAAAAAGTAATTCTGCTTTATGTAAGAATTCTGCTCCCGTACCTGAAGCTTCCTGCATTTAGACTCACTCTAATACTGTCTTTGCTAAAATTCAAACAGGTACCTGGAATGGATAAGCACTTTCACCAATTTGTACCAATAAGCCTAATTCTCAGAGCCCAATGCACTGAAAACAGGCAAATATCTTAAATAAGAAGGAACACAGACAGGAAGTGTCCTCAGAATGGTGGCCCCTGAACAGGGACATTCAAAAGAGAGAGATCCTTGGGCTTAGGGACAGCCTGAAACCACTGGACTTGAAGCAAAAGCAGAGGATATGGCTAGAGGAGATGTGGAAAGGAAGCTGCAGGTGGAATACTGCAGTAAGACAGATTAAAATCAACCTCCGGGTTTTCCTTAGAATAAACATTCTTCATGGGTCAGTTAAAGGTATAGCCTTGCCACCTGGTGTCCCATTCATGGGCAAGTCAACACAAGACTTTTGTAAGAATTCAGCAATCTCGCCACTGGGCATTTATCCAAAATAAAGGAAATCATTATATTACAGAGACATCTGCACCCCTATGTTTATTGCAGCACTATTCACAATAGCCAAGATATGGATTTAACCTAGGTGCCCAACAACAGATGAATGAAAAAGAAAATGTGGTATACATACACAATGAAATACTATTTAGACATAAAAAAAAAAGAAAGAAATCCTGTCATATGCAGCAACATGGATGGAACTGGAGGACATCATGTTAAGTGAAATAAGCCGGGGACCGAAAGTTAAACACTGTAAGTTCTCACTCATATATGGAAGCTAAGAAAAGCTGATCTCTTAGAAGTAAAAATTAGAACAGAGGACACTAGAGACTGGGAAGAGCCGGGGGAAGGGGAAGACCGGGAAAGATGTGGTAAAGGGTACAAAATTATAGCTAGCATGAGAAGTAAGTTCTAGTTTTCTATAGCACTATAGGATGACTATAGTTAACAATAATATATAGTTTCAATTACCTAGAAGGAGGATACTGAATGTTTCTAACACAAATTTAAAATGTTTGAGATTATGGATATGCTAATTACCCTTATCTGATCACTATATATGTATCACAACATCCCTATGTACCCCGTAAATACATACAATTATTATGTGTCAATTAAAAAAATTAAATACTACAACGGAAAAAAAGACCTATAGAGAATTCTACTCCACTGTTTTTTATAATATGAAATTCATACTTGTAACAACTTCTACTTTGAAATATTGACAGTTTATCAAAGGAAGAAGGCATAACATTTAGTAATTACTTATTAAATTGAATTGAAAAATTGTTTTCAAATCATCCCACATTAATTAAAATTAATATCTCATATGTTTTCCTAAAACAAAATATGAACATGTCGAATGAAAGCAATCTTTTTCATTATCAACTCCTTTTGCTCACATGAAGACAATGTGTGCTTCTCACATGGCTATTGTCTATGATTTTTTTTACATGATGAGGTGCGTTTACTAACTTACAGCTTATTTGATCTGTCTTGCAAATTGGCTTTCTGACCTAGTCAACTTTTATTTACACTAATGATGATATTCAGACTATGTAGCAATATAAACAGGGTTGTGTCTATCTTGCAGTATTAACACTATTCTCTCTTTAAATTTATTTTCATAAAATGACTTTTAAAGTAGTTTATATTGAGGCATATTGCTAATTTAGTCTTTCTATTTTTAACATAAGAAACTCCTATGAATTATTTATGAAGTTTGCACAACAGTAGTGTCCTGTAATCAGTTAATAATTACACATGCCGGCACTGTGGCTCATGCCTGTAATCCCAGAACTTTGGAAGGCTGAGGCGGGTGGATCACTTGAGCCCAGGAGTTAGAGACCAGCCTGGGCAACACAGCAAAACCCCATCCCTACAAAAAAAAAAAAAAAAAAATTAGCCTGGCGTGGTGGTGCATGTCTGTAGTCCCAGCTCCCGGAGAAGCTGAGGTGGGAGGATCACTTGAGCCTGGAGATGTAGGCTGCAGTAAGCCAAGATCACATCACTGCACTCTAGGAAGACCCTGTCTCGAAAAAACAAAAACAAAAACAAAACCACACAATGAAACATTTCGAATGTATTCATAAACATTTTATATTCTGAATAAGAAAAATGAAGCACAAGGAATTGTATGCATTACTGAATCTAAAACTATAATTTTATTTCTGTAGAAAAATAAAATATCACCACATGGCATAATGAAAGGAGTTTGGATTTTAGACTTTAATGTACAAACTCAGGTTCAAAATATGCTTCCCTTTCTTAAACAGCAGGTGTAATGAAGAAGTGAACTCAAGAGGACATAATCAAAAGCAACCATCCATTCTCCCACTGACCCTTCAAATCCTCTCACTGGGCTAGTTCTTTCCCTGTCTTTGAATTTCTTAATCACTTTTAGTCACATTTCACAAGAAGAATGACATTTCAACATGAAGGTGCCACCTCTTAAAAGAAGGATAATATCTATGTAGTGAAAGATTAATCTTACCCAAAGAGAAATCTAACCTTTGCCATAGCTCCAGCTCCTTCCTGAGAGGTAATCCGTAAACCCTTGCAATTTTTCAAGTGATAGGAAAGTCTTTGTTATTCATGGTGAGGCCCTGGATCACACCTGATAGTTTATGCTAAGTAGATAACTCAGGGTGAAGCTGGCCACACCCACAGTCTTAAAATGAAGGCTGGCCATGCCAGAAAGACAACCATGTGATTAGATGGTTGGAACATAGAACCAGGCAATATAAGTGTGACTTCTGGAGGGAGGAGGCTAGAGATGCAGTTCAACCATGTGGGCCATGGGCCGTAGGCCATGATTTCATCAATCCTCCTTACATAAGGAAAACTCGATAAAATCTCTAGACACCAAAGTCAGTTGAGCTTTCTTTTTTTTTTTTTTTTCCATAAGCTATTGGGGTACAAGTGTTATTTGGTTACATGAGTAAGTTCTTTAGCGGTGATTGTGAGATTTTGGTGCACCCATCACCCGAGCAGTATACACTGCACCATATTTGTAGTCTTCTATCCCTCACCCCCCTCCCATTCTTCCCCCAAAGTCTCCAAAGTCCATTCCATCATTCTTATGCCTTTGTGTCCTCAGAGCTTAGCTCCTCCATATCGGTGAGAACATACAATGTTTGGTTTTCCATTCCTGAGTTACTTCACTTAAAATAATAGTCTCCAGTCTCATCCAGGTCACTGCAAATGCTGTTAATTCATTCCTTTTAGTGGCTACATAGTATTCCATTGTATATATATACCACAGTTTCTTTGTCCACTTATTGATTGATGGGCATTTGGGTTGGTTCCGCAATTTTGCAGTTGGGAATTGCGCTACTATAAACATGCATGTGAAGGTATCTTTTTCGAATAATGACTTGTTTTCCTCCAGGCAGATACCCAGTAGTGGGATTGCTGGAGCAAGTGGTAGTTCTACTTTTAGTTCTTTAAGGAATCTCCACACTGTATTTTGTTAAGGATTTTGGCATCTGTGTTCAACAAAGATATCAGTCTGCAGTTTTCTTTTTTGGTTATGTCCTTTCCTGGTTTTGGTATTAGGGTGATGCTGGCTTCATAGAATGAATTAGGGAGGGTTTCTTCTTTCTCTGTCTTATGGAATAGTGTCAAAAGGATTGGTACCAATTCTTCTTTGAATGTCTGGTAGAATTCTGCTGTGAATCCATCTGGTCCTGAACAATTTTTTGTTGGTGATTTAAAAATTACCATTTCAATCTCATTGCTTGTTATTGGTCTGTTCAGGGTATCTAATTCTTCCTGATTTATGCTAGGAGGGTTGTATTTTTCCAGGAACTTATACATCTCTTCTAGGTTTTCTAGTTTATGTATGTAAAGGTGTTCATAGTAGCCTTGAATGATCTTTTGTATTTCAGTGGTGTCAGTTGTAATATCTCCTGTTTTGTTTCTTAATGAGGTTATTTGGATTTTTATCTCTTCTTCTCTTGGTTAATCTTGTCAATGATCTATCAATTTTATTTATCTTTTCAAAGAACCAGTTTTTTGTTTCATTTATCTTTTGTAATTTTTTTTGTTTCAATTTCATTTAGTTCTGCTGTGATCTTGGTTATTTCCTTTCTTCTTCTGGGTTTGGGTTTGGTTTGTTCATGTCTCTCTAGTTCCTTGAGGTGTGACCTTAGAATGTCAGTTTGTGCTCTTTCAGTCTTTTCGTTGTAGGCAGTTAGGGCTATGAACTTTCCTCTTAACACTGCCTTCGCTGTATCTGAAAGGTTTTGATAGGTTGTGTCATTATTACTGTTCAGTTTGAAGAGCTTTTTAATTTCCATCTTGATTTCATTTTTGACCCAATGCTTATTTAGGAGCAGGTTATTTAATTTCCATGTATTTGCATGATTTTGAAGATTCCTTTTGGAGTTGATTTCCAGTTTTATTCCACTGTAGTCTGAGAGAGTGCTTGATATAATTTCAATTTTCTGAAATTTATTGAGGCTTGTTTTATGGCCTATCATATGGTCTGCCTTGGAGAAAGTTCCATGTGTTGTTGAATAGAATGTGTATTCTGCAGCAGTTGGATGAAATGTTCTGTATGTATCTGTTAAGTCCATTTGTTCCAAGGTATAGTTTAAATCCATTGTTTCTTTGTTGACTTTCTGTGTTGATGACCTGTCTAGTGCTGTCAGTGGAGTACTGAAGTCCCTCACTATTATTGTGTTGCTGTCCATCTCATTTCTTAGGTCTATTAGTAATTGTGTTATGAGTTTGAGAGCTCCAGTGTTAGGTGCATATATTTTAGAATTGTGATATTTTCCTGTTGGACAAGGCCTGTTACCATTATATAATGACCCTCTTTGTCTCTTTTAACTGCTGTTGCTTTAGAGTTTGTTTTGTCTGATATAAGAAAAGCTACCCCTGATGACTTTTGTTGTCCATTTGCATGAAATACCTTTTTCCATCCCCTGACTTTAAGTTTATGTGAGTCCTTATGTGCTAGGTGACTCTCCTGAAGGCAGCAGGTAGTTGGCTAGTGAGTGCTTATCCATTCTGCAGTTCTGTATCTTTTAAGTGGTGCATTTAGGCCATTTACATTCAATGTTAGTTTTGAGATGTGAAGTACTGTTGCTTTCATCATGCTTTTTGTTGCCTGTGTACATTGGTTTTTTTTGTTTTTGATTTTTAACTTGTATTTTTGTTTTATAGGTCCTGTGTGATTTATGCTTTAAATAGGTTCCATTTTGATGTGCTTCTAGGATTTGTTTCAAGATTTAGAGCTCTTTTTAGCAGTTCTTGTAGTGGTGGCTCAGTAATGGCGAATTCTCTCAGCATTTGTTTGTCTGGAAAAGACTGTATCTTTCCTTCATATATGATGCTTAGTTTCGCTGGATACAAAATTCTTGGCTGATAATTGTTCTGTTTGAAGAAGCTGAAGATAGGGCCCCACTCCCTTCTAGTTTGTGGGGTTTCTGCTGAGAAATCTGCTGTTTATCTGATAGGTTTTCCTTTATAGTTTATGGTGCTTCTGTCTCACAGCTCTTAAGATTCTTTTGGATAACCTGATGACAATGTGTCTAGGCAAAGATATTTTTGTGATGAATTTCTCAGGTGTTCTTTGTGCTTCTTTCATTTGGATGTCTAGGTCTCTAGCAAGGCTGGGGAAGTCTTCCTCGATTATTCCCCCAAATATGTTTTCCAAGCTTTTAGAGTTCTCTTCTTCCTCATTAACACCGATTATTCTTAGCTTTGGTCATTTAACATAATACCAGACTTCTTCAAGGCTTTGTTCATATTTTCTTATTCTTTTTTCTTTGTCCTTGTTGGATTGTGTTAATTCAAAGACCTTGTCTTCAAGCTCTAAATTTCTTTCTTCTACTTGTTCAGTTCTATTGCTGAGACTTTCCAGAGCATTTTGCATTTCTAAAAGTGTGTCCAAAGATTTCTGAATTTTTGTTTTTCCTTTAAGCTATCTATTTCCTTGAATATTTCTCCCTTGACTCCTTGTATCATATTTTAGATTTCCTTGCATTGGGCTTTGCCTTTCTCTGGTCCCTCCCTGATTAGCTTAATAACTAACTTCCTGAATTCTTTTTCAGGTAAATCAGGGATTCTTTTTGGTTTGAATCCATTGCTGGTGAACTAGTGTGATATTTTGGGGGTGTTGAAGAGCCTTGTTTTGTCATATTACCAGGGTTGATTTTCTGGTTCCTTCTCATTTGGGTAGCCTCTGTCAGAGGGAAGGTCTAGGGCTGAAAGCTGTTGTTCAGATTCTCTTGTCTCACAGGGTGTTCCCTTGATGTATTACTCTCTGCCTTTTCCTATGGATGTGGTTTCCTGTGAGCCAAACTGCAGTGATTGTTGTCTCTCTTCTGGGTCTAGCCACCCAGTGAGTCTACCCTCCTCTGGGCTGGTACTGGGGGTTGTATGCACAGAGTCCTGTGATATGAATTGTCCATGGTTCTCTCAGCCATGGATACCAGCACCTGTTCCATTGGAGGTGGTGGGGGCTGCAATGGACTCCATCGTGAGGGTTCTTAGCTTTGGTGGTTTAATGTCCTATTTTTGTGCTGTTTGGCCTCCTGCCAGGAGGTGGCACTTTCCACAGAGCATCAGCTGTGCTATTATGGGGAGAAACCGGTGGTGGGCGGGGCCCTAAAACTCCCAAGATTTTATGCCTTTTGTCTTCTGCTGCCAGGGTGGGTAGCGAAGAACTATCAGGTGGGGGTGGGCTATGTTTGTCTGAGCTCAGACTCTCCTTGGGCTGGTCTTGCTGCAGCTGCTGTGGGGCATGGGGGTGAGATTCCCAGGTCACTGGAGTTGTGTACCTAGGAGGATTATGGCTGCATCTGCTGAGTCATGCAGGTTGTCAGGGAAGTTGGGGGAAAGCTGGCAGTCACCTGCCTCACCCAGCTCCCACATAAACCGAAGGGCTGGTCTCACTTCCACCGTGCCCCTAACAATCGCCCCCAGACTGTTTCCAGGTGGAGAGCAATATGGGCTTGAAAACATGCCCCAGGCTACCTGCCTCCCAGCTGGGAAAGAAAAGGGCTTAGTTCTTTCCCCACGGTGGAGTCTGCACACCTGATTTGCACCCTCCTCCCAGTTCTGGCCAGGAGGCTTCTCACCCTATTCAAATTGTTACAAAGTTCAGCTAGAGATTTCCTTCTCCCTATGGAGTTTTGGCCCTTTCTCCTCTGGTCACTCACTCAATGGATCCCTGTGGTGCCAGGCAGGAATGGGCTGCTAGGGGACACAGTGAGCTTCCAGAGCCTTTCTGCTGCTTCCTCTACCCCTGTATTTCACTCAGCTCTCCAAATTGACCCAGCTCCACATAAATTCAGAAACTTCTCCTGCAAACAGACCTTCAGCTTCTCCAGTGGGGGGTGTGTGTTCAGGAGAGGAGGGTCTCCCTTTCCCACTTCTGCAGTTGGGGCATGCAGTTTTGGGTGGGGGGAGTGGGCCTCCTGAGTTCTGCAGGAGCAGTCTGCTTCCTTCAGGGGGTCTGTGTCCAGCTGAGCTTTCTTGGTTGGCACACATCAATGATGCTGGGAGCTTCAAGGTTGGAACCATACCAGTCCCAGAGTCAGCACTTTGCATCTCTTCCTTCGGCTGATTCTAATTTGTATCCTTCTGTTGTAATAAAACTGTAATTATAGGTATAGCACTTTCCTGAGTTCTGTGAGTCATTCTACTGAGTTATCAAACCTGAGGGAGCCCGTGGACATTATTGGATTTATAACCAGCTGGTTAGAAGCAAGGGTGGCCCCAGGGACCCTTGAATTTGCAGCTGGTGTCTGAAACGAAGGCAGTCTTGTGGGTATTATTCTGTCTGACTTTGTAGTTTGGTAAACTCTTCACAGTTACTGTCAATGGTCTTAGGTGGACTTGGCCACCTGGAAGACCATAACCTCAATCTCTTTAACCTCTAGTTTGGCCTAACTAACTGCTGGTAACACCAAACCTCTAATCCACTTAGAGTTATCTGTTCCCCAAGTTTCATGCTCCTTCAGGCTGAGAAGCCAGAGTGGGAGAGTAGGGCCTGGTCCTAGAGGAAGAACTTTCTTTATCCTGCCAGCTCTAGCATTGTGTATTAGTTGCCATTTCCCACTCCTCAGTTGTTATCCCAAAAGAAGAAAGAATTCATGTCTGTTTTACTGTTGCCATCTGGCATTGAAACATTGCAATTTTTATGACAGTATTCTTTGGCTCACTGATAATGACTTCTCCTCAGCCCGGGGATGCTATTCCACTTTGCACCTCCTGGTTAGGGCCCTACCTTGGCTTAAGGTGAGGGAAAATGCCCTCCCTACTCCCATCATTTACTCTTTTCAAGAGAACCTTCTTTCTCAACTGGTTGGGTGCCATTCTTGTATGAGATATTGCTTCAAGAACCCATTTTACAATCTCTTAGCATATCTAACGTATGTTATTTGTGGCCTACCTGAGATGGAATAAGTCCCATTTTAATATCTATTTACACTTGCAAATCACATGACCTTAGTCAAGTTACCCACCTTCTCTTTCTCTGAGCACCAATTTCTTCATCAGCAAAATTACTATTAAAAATGCCTTCCCTGAAGACCTCCTGGTGAGATTAGGTTAGAAATAAATATAGTAGGTACAACGGTCATTGTGCTTAGCATTAATGTTTTACATATTCTTAACTTTCTTTTTCCTTTCTGTCTGTGTAATGGATGCATACATACTATTTTCAGCAACCTCCTGACCTACCAAATAAAAATGCAAATTTAATAAATTTACAGACTGTTTTCCATAAACAAATATGTGCATATGTGTTACAAAGGGACAAGGCAGTTGGATTTTATTTTGTATACCCAAAATATGTATAAAATGTAAAAACAGAGCACTCAAAATCCCAATTTTTTCTACCCTAATCTTTCCCTTATCCTCATGACCAACACTGTGCATTTTTAATTAGTTATTTCAAGTTAAGCAATAAAAACAGGTGCACAACAATTTCCTATGTGAATATGAAAACAAGCGTAATGTGGATATGAGTATAATCTTGCATTTTTATTCCCTTGCATTGGTAGTTTATATCAAACACATGAAGATGGAAATGGAAAATACATCATTGTACTTCCTCAAATCCCATCCCTCTGGGAGATTTTCTGGTTCCCATTCCCATGACTTTGGGATCTACAAAGTTAGTGGTCCTAGTGCCCAACGTGAGCATGCTTTCTCCATTGGCCATAGTAAGAGTCCCAGTAAATAATAAGGAATGGCTGCTGCCTTGGTGTTTTGACCTCCTTGTGTCCAAGAATGAGAAGACGAGGAAAAGAGTCACCACTTGTCAGTGGTAATTGACCATGATTGTCAGGAGGAGTTCAAGCTACTGTTACACAATGCTGGCAGGGAGAAATTCGGGTGACACTCAGATCCACTTAGGTGCCTCTTGGTACTGCCTTGCCAAGTTATTATAGTAAATGGATAAGTACGGCAATCCTGACCCCAAAATGCCATGGTGATCAGAAAGAGGCTCAGACACCTTTGGCATGGTAAGCCAGGATATCAAGATAAGGCACTGCCATCAAGACCAGCAGAGGTGATAGCTGAGGATGAGAGGAGTTTAAAATGAAGAATGTTAAAGAAAAGTAATGATTGCCAGTTGTGCCTCCAAGATCACCTACAGTAGTAAGAGCTATAGTTTAACCCTATAAAGAGCTATAGCCCTATAACAGCTATACCCCTATAAGAGCTATAGTTTATAGTAAGAGCTATAGTTTAACTTTTCTCTTCCCAGTTTCCCCCAAGAAGAGAGGCCAACCAGAACTCTAGAAAGATTAGAAATAAGTAATTGAATCTGAATGGTGCAAGATGTAGACTGGTGGGCCCAGAGATGTGCCAATCAGATTCCTCTACAAGGAGGAACTCATTGTCCCAGTTTTCATCAGATGACCTCCAGCTATCAGCTCCTTCAGGAGTTCGCAAAAGCCACCTCCCCCATGGGCACATTCATTAGTCTTGGAGCTCTTCATATCCAGTGACTAACCAAGAGATAGCATAAAGGTCTGACTGTTTCAGTCAACCAAAAACAACTTGACAGGCATTATGTGTAACAGAGTTCCCCATGGGGTTGACCGGCCTGCATCCTGGTTTGACTTTCCCTCTGCCCAATTCTTCTTACTCCCCTTCCCTTTTACAGATATTTGTCCCTAATAAATGCCTTGATGTTCAAACTCCATCTCAGCATCTGTTTCTGTAGAACTCAGTGCAGTATGGTTATTGCTTTTGGTTTTTTCTTCTTTGCAAAGAACAGAAACCAACTTGGGTTAACATTAGTCAATTGGAATTTACTGGGAGAGTATTAGGAACCACAGAGTCAGCAGAAAGGCAGGAGGACTAGAACTGAAGCAGCTCCAGAGGATCAGGAAGCAGGAACTGCAGGAGTGGTCACAGCAGTAATAAATTAGGTACTGCTCTTGGAAGAAATAAACTCCAACTATTTTTGATCTCTACCCTTTTCTCAAGTTTTGAATTCCAGGGCAGGAGCATCCAATAGCCTAGGGGAGTGTAGAGTACCTGATTGTGCCAGCAGACTCTATTCAGTGGGAAAGAAGTAACTCTTTAGAAGGACTTCAGAGTGCTGTTAAAGAGATGAAGTGGCTGTAGAGAAGGCAGGAAAAAACATCTGATGTACTCCATACTTTTATATACCCATCCACTCTTCTTCCCATATATACATTTCCAAAATAATAATAATTTGTTGTTATTTCATAACAACATAAGGAATGTATGATGATGATAATGATGATGATGACAATTACTATTGTTATTTCAAAGTTGAGATACTCAATGCAAAGACAGTTTAAGTAACTTGAAAAATGACATATGACCAATAACTGGTACTTACTAAATTAGCACAGCCCACTTCAGATTGGGAATAATATGTTTTGCAAGTGAAGTAATTTTAATCACTGCCATCCTTACTTCTGCCCTTTGGTCCTTTGATCCATGAATGCCATGGCAATAGTAGTTGTCTTCAAGAGTGCAATTAACATCTTAACTTAAAATAATCTAGTTTGGTTTAAGACCAGCTTGATTTCAATCATTTCCAGAAACTTTGTTCCAGTATACTTCCATAGCCTCCCACATTCTTTGTGCTATTATTGTCATATGCACTATCTATACTTACTAAATCCATCAACATAATTTTATAATTATTCCTTTATGCAGTTGTTCTTAAATAAAAAAATACAAACAAAAATATATTTATACTGTTTTTTATATTTCCTATGCATTTACCTTTACCAGTGCTCCCTTTTTTCTTCATGTTGATTCAAATTACCATCTACTATCCTTTTTTTCAGTCTAAAGAATCCTGTTTAGAAATACTATTTAGCATTTTTCAAGGCACCAATCTACTAGTGACAAATTCTCTCTAATTTTCTTTTTCTTTTTTTTTTTTTTTTTTTTTTGAGATGGAGTCTTGCTCTGTTGCGCAGGCTGCAGTGCAGTAGTGTGATCTTGGCTCACTGTAATCTCCACCTTCCTGATTCAAGCAATTCCCCTACCTCAGCCTCCCAAGTAGCTGGGATTGATTACAGGCACACGCCACCAAGTCTGGCTATTTTTTTTGTATTTTTAGTAGAGGTGGGGTTTCACTATGTTGGTCAGGCTGGTCTTGAACTCCTGACCTTGTGATCCACCTGCCTTGGCTTCCCAAAGTGCTGGGATTACAGGCATGAGCCATCGTGCCCGCCCAATTCTCTCTAATTTTCTAAGACTGAGAATGTCTTAGTTTCTTTTTCATTTCTGAAGGAGAGTTTTGCTGGATGTAGAATTCTTGGCTGAAAGTCTTTTTCTTTCAACACTTTGAAGGTGTCATCCCACTGTCCTTTGGCTTCAGTGGTTTCTAATAAGTCACCTGTTAATTTTATGGAAAGTCCTTTGTATGATGTAAGTTCTTTTTCTCTTGCTGCTCGCGAGATTCTCTCTTTGTTAGTAATCATTAATTTGACTGTGATGTTTCTTGGTGTGGTTTTCTTAATGTTATTCTATTTAGAGGTTATTAAGTATCTTGGATGTCTAGATTAATGTTTTCATCAAATTTGGGAAGTTTTCAGCCTTCATTTCTTCATATAGTTTTCTTCTCATTTGTCTTTCCTCCCTCTTTCTGGGACTCCTGTTAAGCATATGTTGATGTGCTTAATGGTGTTGCGCACACCTCTGAAAATCTTCATTTTCTTACTGTTTTTATTGTCTTTCTGTTTCTTAGGCTGGATAATTTCCATTGATCTTTCTTCAAGTTCACCAATTCTTTCTTCTGCCAGGTCAAATTTGTTGTGAAGTCCCACTAGTGAATTTTTCATTTGTTATTGTACTTTCAACACCAGAATCAATTTCTATTTGATTCTTTTGTTAGAAAAATTTTCTATCTTAGTTGACATTTCTTATTTTGTAGGACATAGTCATCATCATACTTTCTTTTCTTTCTTTCTTTCTTTTTTTTTTTTGAGATGGAGTTTTGCTCTTGTTGCCCAGGTTGGAGTGTGATGGCACAATCTCGGCTCACTGCAACCTCCGCCTCCCAGGTTCAAGCTATTCTCCTGCCTCAGCCTCCCGAGTAGCTGGAATTATAGGCATGTGCCATCACGCCCAGCTAATTTTGTAGTTTTAGTAGAGATGGGGTTTATCCATGTTGGTTAGGCTGGTCTGAAACTCCCGACCTCATGTGATCCACCCGCCTCGGCCTCCCAAAGTGCTGGGATTACAGGCATGAGCCACCGTGCCCAGCCATAGTCACCATACTTTCTTATGATTATTTAACCACAGTTTCTTAGTTCTTGGGTCATATTTAAAGTCTTCATTTTCTGGCCGGGCGCAATGGCTCACACCTGTAATCCCAGCAGTTTGGGAAGCCGAGGTGGGCAGATCACCTGAGGTCAGGAGATCGAGACCATCCTGGTTAACACGGTGAAACCCCATCTCAACTAAAAATATAAAAAATTAGCCGGGCGTGGTGGCAGGCACCTGTAGTCCCAGCTACTCGGGAGGCTGAGGCAGGAGAATGGCATGAACCCGGGAGGCAGAGCTTGCAGTGAGCCGAGATCGCGCCACTGCACTCCAGCCTGGGCGACAGAGCGAGACTCCGTCTCAAAAAAAAAAAAAAAAAAAAAAAAAAAAATCTTCATTTTCTAGCTCCAACATATGGGCTCCCCCAGGGATATATGCTGTTGGCTGTTTTCTTTTTCCCTGTGTGTGGCATACTTTCCTATTTCTTCATGTCTTGTAAATTTTGTTGAAAACTGGACATTTCAGTTAGAACATTGCAATAACTCTAGTATCTGATCCCTCTCTGATAATAGCTGGTTTTCCTTGCTCGTTTTGTTGTTGTTAATATTGTTGCTTTTGCTGTTGCTGCTTATTTGTTTGATGACTTTCCTGGACTAATTCTGTAGATTTTGTATTTCCTGAAGCGTATGGCCATAGCCACTGAGTTCTCTGCTTAGCATTTATTTCCCTTAAATTCTTGTTTTTATTTTGAAACCTATGGGGCACTCTTGTGTCAAAATAACTTGGGCAGGCATCCAATGATCAACCAGAACATTTTTTTAATGTCTTGCTTATTCCACCCTTGCCGAGGAGATCTGTGTGTGAAGGCATGCTTTCAAACTTTAGTCAAAGCATGTAGTATAAGGGTTTTTTTTTTTGTTTTTTAATATTCTACTCAACTTATTTTTATTATTGCTTTTTAAAAATCTCTTTGCTTAAAATTCTGTCATGTTGAGTATAAAATCAATACCTTTGAGACACATTTGAATTATCAAAGCTTAAGGAATCCCGAGTGCTCTCATCTGTGGTGTGTGAAAGGTATTTTGTTACTTTTGGAGAAGCCAGGCAGCCAAACTGCTTTTGAAAAATTCACCTTTGAATTAATTAAAAATACACAAATATATTAATCTATAATAGTTGCAAGTCGAACATGTGAACTGATAAGAATAATTCAGTCTAGTACTTGACTTAAAAACATTTAATTCCTTTGCAAATAGCCATCTAAAAGGTAACAAAATAATCTACTAGTCTTGGAGTTGAGAAGTCAGATGGTCATGGTAAATCTCACTGTCAGAAGCCATACTGCAAAGCATTGGCTTTGCAGCAGACTTAGAGATGCTTGGGGAGTGGAGCATTCAAAAGATACCTCTAGCACAAATGTCCACTGTCTGCATGTGAATGTGTACATTCTCTCCCTAGTTTCTGCCTTATGGACTTTCATGTTAACCATGTCTCTGGAATGGTTAGTGTATCTCCCTTTGCACTTTCCCTCTCAGGATTTGCATATTTTGTGTTGGTATGCTGGGACCAATGACCTTTACCTTCAACACATAAAATTGCTTCCTTCTATCTCTTAAACTCTCTGACCCAAACACGTATTATTATTTTTAAAATTGTGTATACCCTATAGAACAGATGTTATTTGAGTTCAGCTTTCTACCAGGGAATGAATTCCCTCAAAGTTACTCATCTATGCTCCCTGGATCTCAGTAGAGTAGCACTGGAATTGTCTTCCTGATTGCCTTAGCATTAAATGATATCATAACTGTTTATGGGATGCTTGTTATTACACAGAGTATATTTAACAATTTTATCTTCCTTCACATATTACACGTATTTCTCATGATACAAAAGGATATTAAATTATTTTTATTTAAATACTAATACTCAGATATATAATAAAAATAGACCAGAATATGAACAGGCAGCTACTAGTAGTTAAGAGAATGCAGATTAAAATAATAACAGCTTACCCATAAGACTGCTAGAAATGAAACAATAGTAATACCTACTGCCAACAGGGATGTAGGAAAAAGGGTAGAAATATGAATTGTATGCTTTTTGGAAAGACACCTGCTAGTGTCTATTAAAAATTTAAAAGGCACATGTCTTCAAACCCAGTAATCCTACTCTGGGGAAATCATTACATAGAAATAAAAGCATTAGTAAGTTATGTATGTAAGAATGATTATTCCAGATTTTATCATGATGAAAGACTGAAACAAAGAGAATAATATTCAGTAGGGAAATGGTTGAGTAGACTGCAGAACATTCCTACCATGGGGTATTGTACAACCATAAAAGAGAATGCACTAGAGCCCCATAACGTCAATTAGAAGAATTTCAACAAAAATATCAAGTTGCAGAAACACGTATACAGTCATTGCTCAGTTTCCGCAGGAAACTGGTTTCAGGACCCCCTGCAAAATCCACAGATGCTCAAGTCCCTTATATAAAATGGCATATCATTTGTACATAACCTATGCACATCCTCCCATATACTTTAAATCATTTCTAGATTACTTATAATACCTACTACAACGTAAAAGCTATGTAAATAGTTGTGGTATTGTATTTTTATTGTTGTATTGTTATTTTTTTAAAAATATATATCTGTGGTTGGTTGAATTCTCAGATGTGCGACCCATGGATATAAAGGGCTGGCTGTATTATGTAATTTCAGTTTTTTAAAATGAACAGTGAAATAAAACCTCATATATATATGATTTTGTGAGCATGGAGATATACATGGAAAGATATGCATGAGTTTTATGGTATAGATAATCTAGAGATGGGAAAAAGGAAAAGAAGAAAAGAGAACAGGAAGAACAAAGTTTAGGGAGAAAAACTCAAAAAATTAAAGTTTCGCAAAAGTAGTATATTTCATATGATATAAATCATATAATATTATGTATGCATGTGCACATGTGTATGCATAAAGACATGAACTAACAGAAATAATCAGCAAATGGTGAATATGGTTTTCTCTCATGGTAGGATGATTTCAGGCAATTCTCCATATTGTTTTTGCACTATTTGAGCTTTTTAAATGACTATGTATAATTTATGTAAAATATACATATAATGTAAAATAATTTTCTTGTGAAACAGAAATGTCAGTTATTATGAGAATCATTTTTCCATATCTACTATATACATATTTAATGCTCCCACACCATTTTTTAAAAATGGATGAATCTAAACCTATTTACCGGCAATCTGTGCATTGTGTTCTGGCTTACTCACTCTCCACACTCTGATTATCTGGACTACAGTACTTATTAATTTACTTGTCTTCTCTGTTTGTTTTTGAACCCATCGTTCTAGTTACAGATCTGTCAGATTGAATCTCCAACTTCTTAACTCTAGCTTCATTGTCTACAATGTGGCTTGCATAGCACGACTTCTGCTGTACTATATTCATATCTACCCTAGCTATAATATAATATCACACATAGTTTTATAATAATATATAGTCCCCCAAAATTTCCTCCAAAAATCTCTTTATTAGCCTCTTAAAACTGATCTTTGTTCCTTTCAACATCAGCTCCCCTCATCTCCAAACCTCTGTAGGCCAGAAAGAAAAAAGATGACTGCCAATACCCCATTGTAATGTATCCCTTTGAATGTTGTCTAAATTGTCTTGAGCTTTATTCTCTGTCTCTCTCTTTCTCTCTTCCTCCCTGTATCTCTTATCTTTCCTCTTTCTGTCTTTTCTCCAGCTACTGTGGCTTCTTATGATGGCCTACACCCTCCAAGAAGTATTTTTGTGACGTTGGACCTAGATATGGGGTCATACTGTATTACATTTGATCTTCTTGATTTATTGATTAATGGGAGATTTTCTTCTTCATTTATTTTAATACATCGCCTTTTTTTTTTTTTTTTTTTTTTTGAGATGGAGTCCCACTCTGTCACCCAGGCTGGAGTGCAGTGGCATGATACCGGCTCACTGCAACCTCTGCCTCCCAGGTTCAAGCAATTCTTGTGCCTCAGCCTCCTGAGTTTCTGGGACTACAGACACCTGCCACCATGCCCAGCTAATTTTTGTATTTTTAGTAGAGATGGGGTTTCACCATGTTGGCCAAACTGGTCTTGAACTCTTGACCACAGGTGATCCACCTGCCTCGGCCTCCCAAAGTGCTGGGATTACAGGTGTGAGCCACCACGCCTGGAAAATCACCTTAACTGATAGTAATTTCCTTAAAATGTCCAAGTCTTTTGTTTTTCTACAATCATCTGAGTATTATACATTCTAACTAGCAATCCTTTAATATTCTTTACCTATTAACTAAACGGTAGGTGTATTTGACCAACGGTATATGTGAAATATATCTTTGGTGCTATTCTGCACTGAATCTTTAATCCCAGTATATCTATAATTTTAATGCCCTTATATCTATATAATCCAGATGTAGAAATGACCCCTGAAATTATTAGAATTTAGGTATAATAACAAATATAATGTTATGCTTTACTTTTCTCTTTTTGTAATGTAAAGTAACACATTTCAAATATTAGCAGACTGGTGCACTAGAAGCAAAGAGGAAAACTTGGCACAGAAGTTTTTCAGGTGGGAAGATCAGATCCTAGCAAATAATATTCTAAATATGTAAAGTATGAAGAAACAAAAAAGTTAAGGAAGTTCTAGATTGAATAAAAATAAATGTTTCATATAAGCCCCTAGGGCTGAAATATTAATAAAGAGAGGAAGTCATAATATAGTTTATGTCAAAGATAGCCCATGAGGTTGTAAGGGTATGGTAAATGTGTATAAGTGAGATTCGTTTTAAAAAGAGGGGATTTTATCTCTTGACGGTAAACTAAAATTGCCATTAGTCAAATGTGAAAACTTTTTCACATTTTTGTTGTTCTGTTGTTGAAAAGTACTATGTTTTGTATTTTGTTGTTGAAAAGTTTTGCAGTACTTACTGCACATTACTTGCCCATGAAAAACCACTTCTTACTACATTAATCATCCTTTGCTCTTATGAAATACTTAGATGTACTTTTCATTTTAACTTACAGCAGTATCCAATTATTTCTATTTCTGGAAAAGCACATAGCATGAAAGACAGTTTTCAAAGCCAAGAACATGAAATAGATACAGTGTGGTTTAAACAGCCATTTTTTTCTCTTTTATATCTATAGAGAAAGAAATATATAAATATTGGAAGGAAAGAGACTGGGTATAAAGGGGAGAAAGCAAAAGCAATTATATACTATTCTGGGGAAACTATGCCATTTAAAAAAAAGTTTTAATAATTCCAAAAACTTCTTTTCAAGTTTGAACATCTCTCATGCCCTGCCTGTATCTTTTCAGTTAATTCAAAATAAATTGTGCCTTTACCAACTTTTTTAAGGGTGATTACATATAATTATTAAAATGTATGTGCTTGTGATATCTATCAGAAATAAAAAGGATGGAAACCAAGCAAAACTTACTGGAAATAGATAAGAATAACTGACAGAGGACACCTAGTGGTAGTGAAAAGTAGTGGCATATTCTTCTGCAGTACAAGGTTTGTTCCTCCCAGGTACACAAGAGTACTTAGAATAGATTGTCAGGTGGTCACCATTCAACAGAGCAAGAGATGCCACAGAGAGAAAAGTCAATAAACAAAATATTATTTGATTTCTATATGTGAACTTGTCCCAAACCTTTTAAAAATGTATAGTCTGGCTGAAAGTGTAGAACATCTCATTACACAATAGATGGTCCTATAACAAACAAACAAAAACTTGCCTCACACTAAAAAGTGTGAGATTTATGTCAATTTTTAAAATAACAGATGCATTCAGTAATTCCATAAAATAATCTTCTCATTGTTATACGTTATCACTGTGCATATGATGAACTAGGATACTGGGAATAGAAGAATGAATAAGACATAGCCAGGTCCTGTAAGGTAGAGGAAGCAGACATGTAAAAAAAGTTGGTGGTATGAAGTGTTTAAAGTCCTGTAACAGAAGTAAGGCTTACTTGGTGGGGAAGCGAAGCCAGGAAGTGCTTCCACAGAGAAGGCAAGTTTTGTTTGCTTGTCTGTCTTAGGACCATCTTCTGTGCCATCAGCCTTGTTGGATGCCTGTTCACTTCATAGAACTAGGAAGAAGAGATGTTGTATTGTTGCTCCTCATTCTGGCTGCATTAGCCTGGCTATCTAACCATAGAGACTTATAATTAAGTTTTTCCTAGGTCTTCTTAAAACTAGTTTAGTCAACTATCACTTTATTTCAAATGCATAGAAAGAATAGATAAAATATATTTTTTAAAGTTTATATATTTGGTTGGAAAAAGAAAGAGCACTACCCAGACAAATTAGGAATCTTGCCATATCTCTGCCACTAGCAAGTAATGTGTTTTGGTGATATCATTGAAATACCACCAGTCTCAATTTTATTTTAGGTCAAATGAGGGTTTGGGATATGGTGCTATCTGAAGCCCCTTCTAATTGTAAGCATTAAATGGCATACACTCATGATGTCTAACCTATCTGCAGTGGTTGAAAATATGTCTACAAATTCCTTTTCCATCTTCCCTTCAAAAAGTAAAGCCTAATTCCCCTCCCCTTGTGTATGGACCAGGCTTCTAAAGCATCAAATGAAGTAGGAGTGACAGTGCCTGATTTCTCAAACTAGTTAATAAAAGGCACTGCAGCTTCTTCCTGGACATCATTCTTAGATCTCTATGCTGGGGAAACCAACTACCCTGTCATGAGAATACTCACATAGCTCTATGGCAAGGCTCATATAGCAAGAAATTGAGGCCTCCAGCCAACAACCGTGTAAGTGAGCCATGTTGGAGATCCTCCATCCTTAGTCAAGCCTTGATATGACCAGCTCCAGTCAACATTTCAACTGCAGCCTCATTGGAGAACCTGAACTAGAACTACCCATTAAATTGCAGCAGAATTCTTGACCCACAGAAACTTTTAAATAAGTAAACGTTTTGTTTAAAGCCTCTAAATGTTATGGTAGCTTGTGATCCACTGGATAGATTGCAGAAACACCAGCCCTCAAATCATCTCGTCCTTGGCTGATGACCCAACCCACAATTTCTGGCACTCAAACTCCAGTGAGCAATAATATAGATGCAGAATTAATTGTTTTCTCTTTAAAATTCTTTTTAAAGGAGGCAGAACATAAATTTTCTACTCCCATTTCTGCCACAAGTTAATCTTAACACTCACCCTCCCCCTCTGCCTTCCTATGCCTAACTGTATCATTACAAAAAGCCCCAGTTGCCATTTGTAGCTTACACAGCTCTTTTCACTACCATATTCCATCTTTACAATTTAAGAAAGCAAATGTGGACAATCACCAAGCATCACTTCCTTGCAATTCCCTCAGCTTTTTCTGCAGCTTCAGTCAAAGTATACACTCTCTTCCAACCCAGGATGAATTATTATACTTCTGTAGATACTTCTATTCCCTAGAACTCTTGATCAACAGGTCTAACTCAAGAATCAAGGACATATGGCAAGAGACTCAAATTATTTTTATAGTCTCCCAAGGTAAATATGAATACTAAATGGATTAATGGCACTGGATTAAAAGGCAAAAATGATGCAGTAGAGTGCCACACCTGTAACCAATGATCTGATCCTATGGTTGAGTCATAGCACTACTATTTACTTGCTGCCTGAATATAAACAATTTATTAAACTGCTCTGAGTTAAACTTTCATCAACAGAAAAATGAGAGTATCAATATCTACTTTATAGAGTGGTTCTAAGAATTTAGGAAATATTAAAAATAAAAAGTATTTTTAGTTGTTTTATAGCTGTAAGGACTTTTTAGTTGTTTATTATGATTATATGAAGCATCTCATGAACACATATAAGTAACTTAAAAATTGATCAAATTCCCAGATCTAAGAGACTTGCAACATTGACAACTCTATTTCTTCTTTCAATTCAATGGAAGTACAGCATGCATATGAAAGGCATCTAGAAAGCTGAATTTCAGAGTGCTACCACCCAGATACATAACCTTGAACAAGTTGCTTATCTCCTCAGGGCCAATGTTTTCTCATTGGATGCTGGTAATCATTAAATAACAATTAAATGGAGAAGGAAGAACTGTAAAAGTAGGGAAAATAATCAATATAATATTTTAAAGTGCTGTGTTAAGATAAACCATATTTATTCAGCAATTATTTCATTTGGACTAGTGAGTGTGAAAATGTTCTTATTCATCTGCTTTGATAAATAGTCTGATGGTGTCTAAGGATTCATTTTCTTTGTAGTTTCATGCAGTTGAAATGAGTTTGCTAGTCATCTCTTGAAACCTATGAAGTTTTAAAATCAGTCATTCAGAATATGAAGATTCAGTCTAGTGAGGCTATTAAACTCTATGACTTTTAAATGTTAAAATCACCAAAGCACCTTTAATTTTACTGGTAATGAAATATACAACCTTTAATACTGGATATTCAGTATTCATATTAAATCATAATAAATATTCATGTTGAACCATAAGTCACCTGATATTGCAAATGGTCATTTATTTTGTCATTTATATACCACTGTTAGATCTGATAGGATAATGTTTATAATTTATTAAGCAATATGTCACAAGAAAATGTCCAATTCCACACTATTTCCATATTAGTAGCAATGATGTTGCCAGGGCATGGTGGAGTATAAATTATTTCTCAATTTCAGCATGATGCTACTGCAGTAAAATGCCCCATGGCTAAGAAAGTCATTAGCATGCACCGTACAACAAGCTTGTCATACATAACACACACACACAGACACACACGACACACAAAATTAGAATACTTAGTATTATAAACATAAAAGAAATAAAAAGAAGTAAACACAAAGCAGACAGTCCTCTGATTTACAGCAAACACAGGAGGGAAGGATGCAAGTTTAGCTCTTTTATAGCAAGTTAAATACATTTCCCTTGTCTACAAAGAAGCATAGTTCAAAGTCAGGTCAGCCAGGCAAACTTGTAACTTAAAGGAATTAGAAAACATAGATCTTTTTTAAAAAGCTACTGCTACCAGTGGGTGACTATGTGACTAATAAAAACGGAAGGCCTCATTAATTTTATTTAACTGTTAATCACCAGATGTTGAGAGCCATATGGAAAGAAATTTAATTTAATGTTTTCAGAGATATGAACGGTGTGTACGTGTTTGTGTGTGTGTCTAAGTACAGTAAAAATAGATATTTAGATCCTTGTAAAGGGATTCTGTTTTATCAGCTCTTTTATTTAAACAGTAGAGAAGCACTACGTTTGTGATAATATCACGTTAGCACTACATAATATTTTTTAGCTTACAACATATATTCAAAGGCATTATTTTACCTGATTTTTACAAGAGTACTATTTTCACAATTTTATTACAGAAGAAACTGAAGTCCAGAGAGCTCAGAGTCACAAAGCTAGCAAGTGAAAAGACCACGGCTTGAACCCAGGAGAGCCTCACTTTTCACCAAAGTCTATGAGAAAAAGTGGAGGAGAGGCATATCACTGAACTCGTTTCCCTGGTGCCTTAGAAAAATGTATTAGGTTACTTCCTACCACCCCATATTTCAATTATTCCTCCCCTTACAAACGGTGCTAGTTCATAGTCTTGTCCTCCTATTGCGGCTACCTGGAGAAAGAAGATATGGCTTACTGATTCATTCAATGAATTTTTGTAGTACTTACCATATGCCTGGAAATGTGTTGAGTACTGCAGATATGTCCGTGAATAAAACAATATACCTGAATTCAGGTTACATTTGTTCATAGTCCACTAAATGATAGGGTGAAACACTTTTTGCATTACAACCCTGAGAGTTCAGAATTCCTCTACTAACCCTTTCCAAAGACGTAAGAGGAGCAAAGACAAATACACCAAGAGGGCAGGGACGTTATGGAGATAACAGAATCTGTGATGTGTGGAGTTTAAAACTCAAAGTATACATATAGTTTCTTATTCACATTTTCTCACCTTCCTCTTTTATTTCTTCTTTCTCTTTTACTCTTCCCAAATATCAGCCAACACTTCTATTTTATCTCATCTAACCAAAGTGAGTATTGTGTATGTTCAGTCATCAGGGGTTTAGAAGACCAAGTCCCACCTAAAGAATGAAGCTTCTTCTTTGAGAAGCCTCTAGTAGTGATACCTGAAACTGCAAGAGATTTTGACAATTTCCTTGGTACAAGTCAAGGTCTGGTTTCCTAAGGCTTGGGATTACTTTCTAAGTTTGAACCTGGGTCGTTTCAGAATGTCAAACTGCAAGGATAGCTACACATATGAGTGAAGTTCCACAGAGAGTGTGAACTCATAGTGCTCAGAAAGCTCATCATATAATCTCCATAAAAACTTCACCTGGCCAGGCTGTCTTGAAATTCAACCTCAGTCATTTTAGTGTAATGATCTGACTCTCCTGGTCTTATCTGTTAGCAAGACATTTGGGGAGGCCATTCCAATTGTAAATCATCTGTGCTTATTACCAGAGAAACTTCCCTTGTTTACTGTCTCCCAACTTCTGTGGGCCCAACTATATCAATAATAACATTAAGTGTGACTGCGTTAAATAACGCAAAGCAAAGTCTGAAATTATCAGGGTAGATAAAAAAGCAAGATATATGCTATATGCTGTCTACAAGAGAAATATTTTTGATTCAAAGATACGAATAGGTTAAAAATATATGCTGTCTACAAGAGAAACTATATGCTGTCTACAAGAGAAATATTTTTGATTCAAAGATACGAATAGGTTAAAAATGAAAGGATGTCAAAAATTCAACCAACAACCAAATAAGGCTGGAAGGTTTATTCTAATATCTGACAAAATAGGTTTTTAAACAACAACAAAAAGAATTGATACTATAGATAAAGAGAGTCTTATTTTTTCTACACCCACAGCTGTGAGATGAGAGACATTTTATGATGCAAGGAGTTCAATACATCAGGAAGATAAAAGAATTATAAACATATATACAACTAACAACAGAGCACCAAAATGCATGAAGCAAAACCAGAATTGAAAAAAGAAATGGGCATTTAAAGAATGGTAGTTGGAGACTTCAATGCCCACTTTCAATAATGAATAGAACAACCAGGCAGAAGATCAATAAGAAAATAAAATATATGGAAATACTGTAAACCAACTAGACCTAAAAGACATCTATAGAACACTCCACCCAACAACAGGAAAATATTGTTCGTCTCAAGTGCACATGGAATATTCTCCAGAATAGACTATATGTTAGGCCCCAAAACAAGCCCTAATAAATTTAAAATGATTGAAAATATACAAATATGTTCTCTGACAGCAATTGAATGACTTTAGAAATTAATAATACAAAAAATTTTGAGAATTCACAGATATGTGGAAATTAATCAACACACTCCTAAATAACCAATAGGTAAAAGAAGAAACACCAAGGAAAATTAGAAAATAATTTGAGATGAATACAAATTAATATACAATATGACAAAAGTTATGTGATGCAGTTTAAACAATGCTTAGAGAGAAATTTGTAGCTGTAAATGTCTATGTTCAAAAAGAAGAAAAATTTCAAGTCAATATACTAACATTCCACTTTAATAGACTGGAAAAAAAACAGTAAACTATACTTAGTGCAAGTAAAAGAAAAGAAAGAGTAGAGATTGGAGTGGAAATTAATTAAACAGAAATTAGAAAAATAATAAAAAACAACAAACTGAAAGTTGTTTCTTTGAAAAGAGCAACTAAATTAACAAACTTTTAACTAGTTTGACTGAAAAAAGAAAAAAAAGACTCAAATTACCCAAATCAGGAATGAAAATTATACCTTACAGAAATTTAAAAGAAAAAAAAAATTGTAAACAAAGATACTATGAACTATTGTAAGCCATCAGATTAGATAATCTAGATTAAATAGATAAATTCTGAGAAAAATACCAATTACCAAAAATATCTAAAGAAGAAATTTTTAAAAATTGATCGAACTATAGCAAGAGATTGAATTAGTAATGAAAAAAAAAAAACTTTGCACAAAGAGAAGCCCAGATCCAGATGGCTTCATTGTTGAATTCTACCAATTATATAAGAATTCTTCACAAACTCTTCCAAACAACAAAAGAGGAGGTAACACTTCCCACCCATTCTATAATGCTAACATTTGCCTTATATCAATACAAAATGCATCACAAAAAATATAAATCAGTATCTTTTATGAATGTAGATGCAAAATCCTCAACAAAATACTAGCAAAATGACATGGTTTGTATCTGTGTCCCTACTCAAATCTCATGTCAAATTGTAATCCCCAGTGATGGAGTAGGAGCCTGATGGAAGGTGATTGGATAGTGGGGATTGTTTCTCATGGTTTAACATCATCCCCCTAGGTGGTGGTGTGGTGAGAATGAGTTATCATGAGATCTGGTCATTTGAAAGTGTGTATCACCTCCCCACCCCTTTCTTTCTTTCTCTTGCTCCTGCCATGTAAAATGTGCCTGCTTCCTCTTCACCTTTCACCATGATGGAAAGTTTCCTGAGGCCTCCCCAGAAGCCGCTATGCTTCCTGTACAGTCTGCAGAACTGTGAGACAATTAAACCTCTTTTCTTTATAAATTACCCAGTCTCAGGTATTTCTTTATAGCAATGTGAGAATGGACTACCACACAAACTAAATTCAGAAACATATGGGAAAGATTATAAATCGTGAACAAGTGATATTTATCTCAGGTGTGAAACTTTTTTTAATATCCAAAAATCAATTAGCATAATATACCATTTCAGTAGAATAAAGGACAAAAACCACGTTTATCTCAATTGATGCAGAAAAAGCATCTGACAAAATTCAACATCCCTTTATAATGAAAACACTCAATAATCTAGGATAAAAAGAAACTTCCTCACCTTGAGAGTCCCTTTCCAACTCCTGGGGTCACCCAGGGCCAGAAGTACCTTTGGGATAAGGTGTCCTGATTCAGACCAGGACCCTTGTTACTGGTCCCATTTTTCCCTTTCAGGGTATTGTCCAACTCTCCCACCACCACAACCACCACTGCCACTGTGATGCATGAGGTCCACTATGGAGTTATCTGGCAGTCTCTTGGCCCAGTTTTAGAAGAGTGACCTGGTGAAACGATTACTCACACTGACCAGCATGAGATTTTGTTCATAGTACTGGGCTGCCAGTTTGGTGCTAATGTGCCCATATTGAGTGATTCTCACTAACAGCACACAAAGGACAACTTCAGGGCTCTAAGCTACCAAAAGTCCACCATGCTCTTCAGGCTTGAGCCACATATGTGGGTCCATAGATTGTTTCTCACCCTTCCATATTTCAGCTGCTGATGACTGTAGGTTCACTTCCTAGTTTATAGCACCCAAGAACCATGGTTGTAGCAGTAGATGTCCTTTACTCTGTGAGCCCCCTTATTGCTGGCACCCAGAGCAGTCATCCCATCCTCTCTGAAGGCTTCATGCCTTGCATCAGGCAGTCCTCCAGATGTGGCCACATCTATGTCCTCCCTTCTGATTTATGTTCTGTCTTTCTCATAATCAGTGTGGTGCCATTGTACTCTCCTCAGTCAGCCTTAAGCCATACCAACAATAATATAAACACTTCTTATATGAATAGGATAATTCTTCTTGTTCAACCCACAGAGCCTTTGCCTATTTTCCCCACTGGTAGGTTGTGTGAAGAGGGGAAGCTTGCAACCAACATTTAGAGAGATCACATTCTGGGGATGTTGTGATTACTACCTAAAGAGTTCTAAAGAAGACATGCCCTTGCATTGATCCTATCAAATTCTGAACAGTGAATGTAACATGAGCAGGAAACAAATTACTCTTCACACTTTCCCGAACACCCTAGCTAAAACTTGTATGTGTAGTTATCATCAATAAAGCACAGTAGCAATGTCTGAGACTGTTGCTAGAAGCCAGTATTCACAACAGCACTGTGAGGGGATGAGACTACAAAGGATTTCTCAGGATTCCTGTAAGGAAACCTGCCTTGCTGGGGTTTCTCACAGACCATGAGAATTAGAGCTGTCACCATTTGTCCAGTTAACTGCTCAGATACAGCCCAGACTAGATTCCTAAGTTAAACCCCAGAGTGTCAGGATGACTGCCTGCTGTCTCTCTAGTATTTACATTTGAAGGAGGAATGAGGCACTAGGAACTTGGAGACTTTCATAGACTGCAAAAGCAGAGGCACTGGGGATTATCTGACACCTGGAGAGATTTTATTTACATGTCAAACATTGGAGTTAGGTTTTGGGCCTATGACTTTTCCAAGGAGGGGGACAAATCCCTGCTTTCTTGGAGCAGAGAAAAATTACTTTTCCCTAATCTATCACCTATGGAGTGTCTCAATCTTTGTGTAAGATATTTGATCTGGCCCTGATTGTGTCACCTCAGGGATAAGCACTGGGGCAAGGGACTGGAAAATGCCAGTCCCAGTTGAACAGCTTCTGGGGATAGTTTCCTAGGTAAAAAAAAGTTAATTTTTTTTCATAAAAATTAAACTTTTCAGAATATTGCCAATAAAGGCAATCATATTCCAACAAACTGGTTTTGAGACAACATTTCCTGGATTTCTATGAAATGGTAGAACTAACAGAGAAAATGTAGATGGATATAGAATTGAAGAGTGATATGCAGCAAATAACTTTCCTAAAACAAAATCTTCAAACAGCTCAAAGAGATGGAATGAAGCATGAGCATTTTAATTTATTCTGACAATATAGTAGTTCTTCAAGTTCTACAGAGCTTCGTAGTTTTCATACTCATTACTGCATCAAGAAAAATCACTTAAAGACTGAACTTCAGTTTGTCATCTGTAAAATGGGCATAATCACATCTACCAGAGCTGTAAGGGGGATACAAAAGATTGTGGGTAAAGTATTGGACATACTCCTTAGTGTAAAATGCTCAATAAATTCTAAGCAAACTAAAATGTCAGAGTTAAAGGACTGCCTTAACACAAATTGCTAATGATAAAAGTTTATTCACAGTTTGTTGGAGACAAAGTCAGAATTAGAATTGCTGATTGAGTGTTTTCTTTTATGTCATGAGTATAAGTACTGGATTCTAGAGCTCCTACCAGCTCAGACCTGTTTGTACTGATTTATGAGAGCCAACGGTGAACAACACTTCCTAACTCTCCATTTGATAACATCATGTTTGTAACTTGAAATCGACCATGAGAAGATTATCTACACCACAGAAATTGGCAAATGCTACTAATCAAGGATTATGTTTATAGGGGATCCAGTTATTAAATATGCACCAGCATACCACTAATCTAGCTTATAGATCTGGACCCAATGGCACTGGTAGTATTCGGTTCAATATCATGAATGTGATGCAGACATCCGCTCTCTGAGAAACCACTAAGGATTTCAAGTCACAGGTTTCATTACAGTTAATATAGTTTCCAATGTGTACTTAATTACCTAGAGGCAGCGTCCAAACTGGGTGATTCTCACTCCATAAGTCACTAGAGGTCTTTTTTAAGTCCTATAGTATTTGTTTTCTGAGCATTGCCTTTCCCTATATTTCTTGAAGGCAGAATAAAAGGCCTTCAGAAAAATCAGAGCATTGATTTTTATTTCCACCTCTTTTATGTTGGCAGTTCAGTGAAGCTTCCCCCCTAGGCAGAATTAATCGCTCTGGCCTCTGTGTTCCCTAGCATTTTGCTCACTGTTAATATTGCCCTTATCACATTTTGTTACTGTCTGATTTTTTCCTGCCTCTTTTCTTGGCAGGATCATGGGCTGCTCAAAGGCCTCCCATTCACCTTCTCATCACTAGCACCCAAAATGCACCTGGCTCGCTGTAGGCATTCAGTAACTGTTGAACTGACTTGATCTGGTTCAGAAGAAAATAGATACAGCCAGCTTCTTTTGGTAGATATTTTCTCAATTAAAAGAGGGCTGCATTTTGGAAAACTAACTAAGTTATTTTTCTACGTCACAAAAATATTTAAGCAGTTCCTTCTATAATGAAATGCAAATCACATTCTAAATGCAATGGAGAAGGAAAAGACAGAGCAGTGGGATTTCTGTCAAGGAAGGCACAGAGTGTACGTGAATTCTTTATATGTTACCAGGAGCTCTAGGTGCTCTGATACCACAATGAAATAGCCTGAAGGTGTAATATACAATTATTACATGATGTTACCTAAATGTATATTCTAACTCGACAGTTATTTACTTCACTAAACATTCAATCCCCTTTAGAACAAATACTTTCTAAGGTCTCCCTTCATTATCCTAGAATTCATAGAGTATAGCCTTCTTAAAGTCATTATTTCAATAAATCAATGTCATATCCTAATTGTAATCTAAATAAAAATATTAAATTAGGCAATTCATAGTAAAATAATATCTATTTTGATATGAACACTAGAAGACATATTAAGTGGTCAGATGCTTACCTCAAAGCATCACTATGGATCGGTCAGCCACAGTGTACACTGATACAGGTGGCTTGTACTGGTGATTGGGATAAAAAGGTGTTGGATCTGGCGATGTGATTTTCAGAATGAACAAAAAATTTGCAAGAATTTAGAAAAAGACAAAGTGCGTGTTACTTTAGATTTACATGGCAGTCAAATTCCTGGAAAAGTTATCATGTATTAAAATTGCAAAACTACTTTACATATAAAATTGAGTTCGGTTCTAAAGTTGGGTAATTATAAAACCCTTACAGATTATAAACATGAATGTCTGGGAAGACTTCAAAAGTCATGTTCAACGTGGGTTAAGCTTATTGTGTGGGATTTTCCTGCATATTGAATATGTCTTTCAGACCTGGCACCCACCCACTATGTGCTGGGAATCTACCCACCCCTACTGTGTCACTATGACAACCAAAATTGCCTCTATTTCCCAAACAGCTCCCAGTGTCTTAGAACCACTGACCTAAACAGAATGTAACCTTTTGGTAAAATGAAGATATTCTTACCAACCTTACCTAAATCCCAAGGCTGACATGAAAATCAAACGAGAAAAATGTTTCTGAAAGCCCATTATAAACCACAACACATCAAAGAAATAAAAAATATTATTCTGTCTGCCAAGACTTACGTTGGAGCAAATTTGGAAATTTCTAGCACTTCCATAACTCTGAGACCTTGTCACTGTGATAGTATTACCTCTAGAAGACTGTCTCTCCATGCCAAGTAAAAGACTGTCTCTCCATGCTAGAGTGTGCTGAATTAACTTTTTTCCTATTATCTGTTCTTGCTTTGGTATTTAAGAAGCAAATCTAAACTATATCATACTAACTAGTTGGTACTGCCATCTAGTGACTTACATAAACCAATCGGCCAGTTCTGTCAAATTTAGCTATTCAGCCATTTAAACAAATTGAGTGCATAAATATTCTATTTTCTGAAACTCACATTTTTCTCTCATTTACGTGAAGGTTTTTTCTGGAGAAAGCTGCTATTAAAATGTCTTTTAAAAATAGCATGCCACTAGCACTTTGCTGAATGGCTGCTTCACAGCATGATAATATTCACTACGAATTTTGCAATGTGTTTTAACTAATGCTCGCAGGTACCTAAACCTTGATATCCACATTAGTAGCATTTATTTTTCTGTATAAGGAAAGTAAGGGATGCTTTGGTGTCATGACATACAGATTTATTCTGGATTTTTTTCAGATTTGGCCAGTATGTCTTTGCTCAAGCATCCAAACATCTGACCTCAGTGACAGTGTTCAAGCAGTTGGAATCTGAGCAAACTGCCATCCATCTTATCTGATTTCTCAGACAAGTCCACCTCTTGCCCAAGAAGCATCACCAGTAGAAGCTGAAGAGGGATTTGTGCTGTGTGCTGTGAAGTGTCATCTGAGGTCAATGTGTTGTCATTGATGGCTTGTGCAGTAATGTCAAGATTCAGCATGTGACTTGAGCCCTGCAGCCTACACGCTCTATAAGGCTCGTGGCTCAAGAGATGATTCCTCAGAGGGCTGATAATGAAAAAAGCAAACCTCCATTTGCGTAAAAAAACACATAAATCTGCACTCTACTTTTAATTACACTCTTTCTCTTACTTTTTTTGCCCAATGATAGTTTAAAAACTTATAGCATACTTTTTTGCCTTTATCACCAATTTTTCTAAATGCAATATTGTATCATTTTCTGTATTTTAAAGGGATAAAGCAAGAATACAAAAACAACAAAAAAAACATATATTCCCCAAATGATTAAGGTCCTATGCTGGGTTTTTGTTTTTTTTTTTTAACTCTGATTCATTGAAGAGAGTCAAGTCCCTCTCACCTGTATTATTTTAGCACCCTGTGTCACTTTCTGGAAGTATTTATCACAACGGTAATGGATTTGGGTTAAAAATCTGCAACCCTGCTAGAACAAAGACAATATAAGACCAGGGAAAGACAGCATCTATCTAGACCAGCTTGACCTCCCCAGAGCATAGCACAGGTTCTTCTTGCACAAGTTGGCACTAAAAAGAATATTCATTAAATGAAAAGTAAGTGAACAAATGCCTTAAGATTTGACTTTAAATTATTTCTTCTGACAATCATCTCTACTTATTGTAAACCACACACAAAAAGTCAATTGCTACCATTTTTCCTTGATCTTAGCTCTATTAACCCAGCTTTTATGCTAATGGGCTATTAAACTTGTCTTAGTTGCTTGATATCTTTGTTGCTCAATTTCCTCATTGATGAAAATCTGAATATTACAGTGAAAGTGATAATTTGTGTCTCCTTCTTCTACTAATTATGCTTTATTTCTGTTTTATAGCTTATCATCATGTCCAGAACTCAACGAACAATGTCAAATAACAATGATGATAGAAGAATCAGACTCTTGGTTTTTAAAGACCTATGGGAAACGTCATTTGAATATACCAAGCCCAGTACCCATTTGCTTCCAAAGAAGTGTTGTCAGAGTTACTTTTTGAAGAGTATCCTCCTAAAGGTTCTAAGATATTTCAAACTTAGAGTCTAAGATCAAAATGAAGAAAATGGGACAAACAGCACAGTTTCTTTTAAATAAGCTGCTACTTTAATACTTTAAATCTAGATCCTGAATTATAACACAGTAGTAAAATCATTTGAGTACTGGCAATTAGTTGAAAAAGACAGATGATCACATAGCCTTCTGAGGTAATAATTTGCAGGAAAGCCCAAAGATTCAATGTTTTAAGTATTCTTTTTTTTATTTGATCAGTGTAATCTTCTTGTTCAATTTAATGATGATGTTAACATTAGACTGTCCAAAACCTTTGATTTACTGCTAATTGTCAACTTCTGAGCCATGCTGAGCAGACTCTCACAACTTCATCCATAGACATAATTATGTGAACCCTCTCTTTAGTAGTCAAGGCCATAGATTTAAAATATAGGCAAAATAGTAGCTCTGAGGAATCCTTTTTACAAAATCCAGGGTTTATGTTTATGATTTTTAAAAATCTATCTAAAAATGTATAGATAGCTTCTTTGCCCTTTTAGAACCACCCTTAATGGTTTTTCCTCTGTGTGACTTCTGGCATTTTCCAAATGTTCTACAAAGTGCCCACAACCATTAAATGATTTTCCCTTTGTCAATTCGGATCCATTTTCCACCCTCTTCTGTACCACAATATGCTCCACAAGGATCTTCTCTATGGGCTTCCTTCCTTACACTCTGGTTGCAGATGAGTTTGGTCAGTTGGAGGCACCCAGAGCAAATCAAAAGTATAAGGAAAAAGAATGGATTTATTCACTCACTCCTCACTGGACCATGGTATTTGCCAGTGTCTGCAGTTTTCTTCTGCTCACCCTCACTGCTGCTGGGTGCCTTTGCAGAGCCACTCGATGACAACACTCTGGTACTGGAATAATCTAAAACAATGCTCAGTTTTTTCAGATGACAAAACACTGGCGATTCAGTTGTTAGAATCTTCCACCTAATTTGGATGTCACACAGCTATCCTATAATTTAATGTTATACAATTTTTACGTTTTAAGCAATGAAATAGGATAAAAAATGAAACACTTTACTGTATCAAACTGGACTCAATGTGCAGAAGACTCATTTAATACACACATGTCTAACACACATGCACATACCACACATACAAATATGTGCACGTGCCTATATATATATAATTTAGTCTGCATAGTTCAAAGGCAATAATTAAATTGGAATTAATTAAATCAGTTCATTTATAGAAATATTTTACCAAACTACCACTTAATAGTAAATCCTATTTTAAGGGAACATATTGCACATAAACCCATTTAGTATGTTTAAAGTAGATATCAGTATGACTTAGGCTATCCTAAAATATCAACCTTTAAAAGGCTTTAAAGTAGCTATTACATCCACTTCCTCCACATATACTGTTTTTATTTTCAAATCATATGTGCTTTGGAAAGTAGCTATGCCTAAGATAGTGTTTTACCCCAACTCTTATTTATTTATTTTTGTTATAAATTAGTAGTTTCTACCTCATGAAGAGTGTATCCATCTGCTAGGGCTCCCATAATCAAATACCACAGACTAGGTGGCTTAAACAAACAAACAAACAAAATACATGTTTTCCAGTTCTGGAAGCTGGAAGTCCATGATCAAGGTGCCAGCAAATTCAGCTTTTGATGAAGACTCTCCCGCTGGCTTGCAGACTGATGCCTCTCCATGTGTTCTCACATGGCCCTCTCTCCTCTGGTAGGATTTGGAGAAAGAGATCTCCCTGGTGTGTCTTTATTTTCTTACAAAAACATCAGTCTTATTGGATTAGGGATTCACCCTTGTGACGTCCTTTAACCTTAATTGGTTTCCTAAAGGCCCTATCTTCAAATACAGTGACCTTGGGTGTTAGGACTTTAACATATAAGTTTAGGGATCACATAATTCAGTCCATAAAATTCTGCCCTCTGGCTCCTGCAAAATTCATGTCCTTTTCACATGCCAAATATACTTCTTCCATCCCAACAGCCCTGAAACTCTTAACCTATTCCATCATCCATTCCAAGACTAAAGTCTCCTCTAAATCAGGCACGATGAGACTTAATGAGACTGATGCTTTGTCCTGAGGCAAAATTTCTCTCCAGCTGTGAGCCTGTGAAACTAGACAAGTTATGTGCCTCCAAAATACAAAGGTGAGACAATCATAGGATAGGTATTTCCCTTTCAAAAAGGAAAAAATAGGAAGGAATAAAGCAGTGACACGTTTTAAAGCAAGTCCAAAACCCAGCAAGACAAATTCCATTCAACGTTAAGCCTCGAGAATAATCTTTTTGGCTTTATGCTCTGTTTTCCAAGCCTACTGTGGTGGCAGCTTCACCCCAGGGCCCTAGGCAGCGGCCTCACCCTCTCAGCTCTTCACAGGGGCATCCTGGCCCACTGAAATCAAGGGGGTGAGTTCATCCTCTGAAACCAAGGAGGAAATAGCTTTACCCATGGGCCTGTGGTGGAAGTGGCAACTCTGATGATCTTTAAATAGCCTTCATGGTCATTCTTCCCTTTTCATGAAAGATAAGGCATGATCATCACTGGGTGGCTTTACTGTCTCATGTTTTAAATCCCAGAAGTTGGAAAACCTTTCTTCATTTTGTCCTATCTCTATACCCTTCAGTTCAAACTCCAGTGACTTTGCTGGTGTAAGCTCATTCCTTCCTGGCTTCTGCTGAGATGGCTGATTAAAATTATGGGTAATCCCTTTATTAGGTGATTGTCCAGCCATAACCTTGGTGTGCTCTCCTGAATATTCTTTCTCTTGTTTTGCAATATGAATAGGCTTAGGATTTTCCAAATCTTCAAGTTTTGGTTACTTTTTGCTTACTAATTCCATCAATCTATCTCTCTCTTCTCACATTTTACTATAAGCAGTAAGGAGAAAGCAGGCTGTACTTTCAACACTTTGCTTAGAAATCTCCTCAGCTAGAGTTTCAGTGTCATCATTCACAAAACCAATACAAAGGAATTGTACATAGCATTGTGTTTGAGTTGAAGTTGTTTCCCATGAGGTACATATTAACAATTCAGAAGCCATAATACATGTGTAGTGAAAGTGAACAATTAAGTAAAGGAATGGCAACTGTGGGAGCCAGGTTTCTCACAGTTGGAGTGGGAGGTTATAGACAGGTAACAGAAAACCAGAATGATTCATGTGGTAATAAATGAGTTCTAAACATCAGTATGTGTATTAGGGTTCTTTAACAGGACATAACTAATAGGATAGATGAATATATTAAGGGGAGTTTATTAAGAATTGACTCACACAATCACAAAGTAAAGTCCTACAATAGGCCGTCTGCAAGCTGAGAAGCAAGGAAGCCAGTCGGAGTCCCAAAATCTCAAAAGTAGGGAAGCCGATAGTGCAGCCTTCAGTCTGTGGCTGAAGGCCCAGGAGCCCCTGGCAAACCACTGGTGTAAGTCCAGGAGTCCAAACGCTGAAGAACTTGGAGTCTGTTGTTCGAGGGCAGGAAGCATGCAGCACAGGAGAAAGATGGAGGCTGGAAGACTCAGCAAGTCTGCTCTTTCCATGCTTGCTTTTATGCTTGCAGCTGATTAGACGGTGTCCACTCAGATTGAGGGTGGGTCTGTCTGTCCCAGTCCATTGACTCAACTGTTAATCTCCTTTGGCAACACCCTCACAGACACACCCAGGAACAATACTTTGCATCCTAAAATCCAGTCAAGTTGACACTCAGTCTTAACCATCACAGTATGAATTAATTTTTAGCTGACTGTAAATACATATGGGGCAATATTTATATATTTGTGTACATACACAGGTTAGTATACACACATATATTTTTTGCTTTGTTAGCTAAGAGGACCTAAAAGAAATGTCACCCTGGAAGGGATGAGCACACCTGGTGCCTAGATCTTGGTTTCTTTTAATAGTACCAATTTTATTCTCCAATAAAGGGAACCAGAGTTCCTTGGATAAATGGCTGACTGTAAGGCTGGGACAAGAAATATACAAAATGAGAAATATATTAGAAGAGATGAGAAAACATTGTAGCGTCCAAAAGTAAGAAAGTACTCCAATTCACAAACACATACACACATGCAGGTGCACACGCACACACATTGATGGGTATATCAAAGGGACATAAGAGTTAACTGAGAGAGCTCCCTATGGCCAAAGTTGAAATTTTTTATTTTTTAAGAGATCAGTTCTCATTTTGTCACCCAGGCTGAAGTGCAGTGGTGTAATACTTCTGCCTCAGCCTCCTGAGTAGCTGGGACTACAAGCACATGCCACCGCACCTCACTAATTTTTCAGTTTTTTGTAGAGACAAGAGCCTTGCTCTGTTGACCAGATTGGTTTTGAACTCCTGGGTTCAAGCAATCCTCCCACCTCAGTCTCCCAAAGTGCTGAGAGTACAGACATGAGCTTCTGTATCTGGCCCAAAGTTAAAATAATTTGAGCAACAAATAAGTAAAGTGGTATTGGATTATCACTCAAATTGTAAAATAGCCATGAGTCCATATTGATATAAATAAATGACTAAGAAAATACATTATGGGGCTGGGCATGGTGGCTCACGCCTGTAATCCCAGCACTTTGGGAGGCTGAGGTGGACAGATCACTTGAGGCCAGGAGTTCAAGACCAGCTTAGCCAACATGGCAAAACCCCGTCTCTACTAAAAATACAAAAAATTAGCCAGGCATGATGCCACGTGCCTGTAGTCCCAGCTACTCCAGAGGCTGAGGCAGGAAAATTGCTTGAACTCGGGAGGCAGAGGTTGCAGTGAGCAAGATTGCACCACTGCACTCCAGCCTGGGCAACAGAACAAGACTCTGTCTCAAACAAACAAACAAATTAAAAAAACATAATGGGAGGCTGGAAAAGGCAAATCCCCCAAGCAGGAGAATTGCAAATAATTTATGTGTATACTTCACCAGATGCTTCACTCTCAAGGAGGGAGAATATAATTTCTCACTCCTTAAATCTGTGCTGTGCATGGTGACTTCCTTTCAAAGACTATAGACTGAAGTCCAGGTGTGGTGGCTCACGCCTGTAATCCCAGCACTTTAGGAGGCCGAGGCGGGTGGATCATGAGGTCAGGAGATCAAGACCATCCTGGCTAACATGGTGAAACCCCATCTCTACTAAAAATACAAAAAACTTAGCCAGGTGTGGTGGCAAGTGCCTGTAGTCCCAGCTACTTGGGAGGCTGAGGCAGGAGAATGGCACGAAACCAGGAGACAGAGCTTGCAGTGAACCAAGATGGCGCCACTGTACTCCAGCCTGGGTGACAGAGTGAGACTCTCTCTCAAAAAAAAAAAACAAAAACAAAGACTACAGACTGAAAAAGGGTAAAAAGTAACTTTACAAGGAAGAAACCTAACACTACCTCAACCAGTTGACCAAGGTTAACATCAGCTGTGATGAGTCATGTGTCTATTAGCTACCCTTGATAAGAAGCAATGAGAATTGACCTTGATCTCTTCCTTACAAAAACCCTTATTCCAATCTAATAGAAAATAAATGCAAGTTCCAACTGAGGAACATTCTACAAAATACCAGACCAGCATTTGAAACAATTGTCAAGGTCATCAAAAACAAGGAAAATATGTAAAACTCCCATAGCAAAAAAAAACTAAGGAGAAATGATGATGAAACATAATGTGGCATCCTGGATAGGATTCCAGAACAGAAAACAAAAGCATTAGGTAAAAATCAAATAAATGTAAATAAAGTGTGGACTTTAATTAGTAATAATGTATCAATAGTAGTTCCCTAATTATGACAAATGGCCCAGAGTAATGTAAAATGTTAATAAAATGTTAAACTGAGGATGGGGTATACAGGAACAATGTACTATTTTCATAGTTTTCTGTACATCAAAGAAGTTTAAAAATAAAAAATAAAGTTTATTTATTTAATTTTTTTTTATTTTTTGAGATGGAGTCCTGCTCTGCTGCCAGGTTGGAGTGCAGTGGTGTGATCTCAGCTCACTGCAACCTCCACCTCCCAGGTTCACGCAATTCCCCTGCCTCAGCCTCCCAAGTAGCTGGGATTACAGGCACGTGCCACCACACCGGCTATTTTTTTTGTATTTTAGTAGAGACAGGGTTTCACCATGTTGGCCAAGATGGTCTCGATCTCCTGACCTTGTGATTCGCACTCCTTGGCCTCCCAAAGTGCTGGGATTACAGGCATGAGCCACTGTGCCCGGCCAAAAATAAAGTTTATTTTTTTAAAACTGTAATTTAGATTACTTCTTTCAAAATGGAAATATGTCTACCACATATGATTGAATTTTAAAAGTAGATTTTTAAAGGTTTTATAGTAAATGCTATTGACAATAATAATTAGAATTTTACATCGACATTCTTTCAAGATATTTATGAAAAAGTAGGAAATTCTAGAAACATACTTCTCTGGAAGTTGATGATTCTGCCACGTATATGTGAACCTCTGCAAAGCTAGCCAAGCTTTTACTCTAGAGTAGCATACTTAGTCAATTCATCTGTGCATCAGTTTTCAAGTGGTTTCTCGTAGCTCATGATCTGCAGTAGCTGATGAGTTTTTAGGACATTTTTTAAAATGTATGCCCTAAGACCATACATAATGTTGTGGTATAATTCGCTTCTTATCATTATAAACAGAGTCTATGTGGCCTGAATTGTTGCCCCTTCTTCTCTGTAATACCAGTTATGTCTATTATTAACACACATCCATGTATCTCCTGTAAATATCAGTACTTTGAATCTGAGCCACATGAAGTGTTAACAACTCCACAATGAGTAAAAAATCACTGATTCCACCAGGCCAAAAATCAGTATCCCTAAAAATGCTAATTTTTTGCTAGATGGAGGTAAATCTCCCAACAAGGCACAAAGCACTAAATCATTTATAAAGCTGAAAAGTCATTTAAATATTTTGGGAGACAAGGTGGGGATGAATGAATAAATTAAACATAACATTTTTCAATACTCAGGGTCCCTAAGCACTGGAATAACTTGAAGACTTAACAAAACTTTTACTTCTAGAATTCCTAATTTCTCAGAAAAAAAAGGCATTTGATGAAAACCCATGTTATTTGGTAATGCATCTCTATATAGTATTTCATCAAGTTTTATCAAATAGCAAATAGCAAAAGAAAAGATAAACAGAAGTATAAGATGACTAAAGACAGATTAATTTTAGCTTTGTGGTCAGCAAGAAGCTAAGCAAAGATTATGTAGAATAAAAGTAAAAAATAATAAGATATATATAGTATATCAAATAGAATGGGACTTAACTGCAATAATTAAGAAATGATCAAAGATAAATGTGGAATTATGAATTACATTCACTCAGATGACAATTTAAAGAATGGCCTTACTTTCCCTTAGGAGGGGCTTTTCCCATAATGGTTAGATATAATTAATTGGCCTGCTTATTTGGGAAGGGGCAGAAAATCATTCACAAGGTAGCTAACCTTTCCTCCATGCAGTCAAAGATTTACAATTATGAGCAAAACAGCAGGTCTTTATCTTAGGGAAATATTAGCACAGCTCTCTCAGTCTTTGCAGAGAGGAAGGGGAACATCACACACCGGGGACTGTTGTGGGGTGGGGGGAGGGGGAAGGGATAGCATTAGGAGATATACCTAATGCTAAATGACGAGTTAATGGGTGCAGCACACCAACATAACGCATGTATATGTATGTAACAAACCTGCACGTTGTGCACATGTACCCTAAAACTTAAAGTATAATAATAATAATAAAAAAGAATTCTTGAAATACTCAACATTTCAAACAAGCAGCTTATCTTGCACTCAATCAATCAGTTGTTTGAATTTCACACATATTTATTTGTGTTACTCTAAACTGGTTGTATATAAATTCATGAAAGCTAAAGATCTCAATTATTTCAAAATTATTTGACATTATTCTAGCCAATTCCCACAGTGTTTGTTACCACCTTTCTCAGACTGCCCTGCCTGTTCTTCAGCCAATACTTCTATCAGAAGGCTTAGTTTCATCGGCTTTTAGAATCTTGGTTAAATTTTGCTGTCCTTAACCCAGTTTAAAATACCTAGGATTCGTAGTGTGCCTCATCTGCACTAAACTTCAGTTTTTCTGTTAAACCCACTAAGCTTTCTTTGTCTGCCAGTGACTGTACTTCTGTTGCAGCTTACTGATCTGCATCCTGGGCTGCCCTTCTGGGACTTGTTGTTACCTCTATCACATTAAAGATTTTAAAACTTCATCCTACATATAAGAGTTACTTCCTAAGACTTGCAGGGGGAATGATAAACAGTTTCGGTGAGGAAGTACAATCTGAACACAGATCTGAGGGCAATCTAAATACCTCACTATGCAAGGACAAGAATACCAGGCAAGGGGTAAAAAATGGCATTTTCAGGAGTGATGAGAACTTCAGGGTGTCTGGTGTGTGGATATTCCCGTGTACAAGAGCATAAGGGAACATTAAGTCTGTATTAATCCATTCTCACATTGCTATAAAGAACTATCTGAGACTGGGTAGTTTATGAAGAAAGAGGTTTAATTGACTCAGTTCTGCATGGCTGGGAGGTCTCAGGAAACTTACAATCATGACGGAAGGTGATGGAGCAGGAAGGCATACCTTCCCATGGCAGAGCAGGAGAGAGAGAGAGCTAAGGGGGAAGTGTCACACACTTTTAAACTATCAGATCTTACGAGAACTCACTCATTATTACAAGAACAGCAAGGAGGAAATCCGTCCCCATGATCTAATCACCTCCCACCAGGCCCCTCCTCCAATTCAACATGAGAGTTAGGCAGGGACACAAATCCAAACCATACTATTCTGCCCCTGGCCCTTCCCAAATCTCCTGTCCTTCTCACACTGCAAATTACAATTATTCCTTCTCAACAGCCCCCAGTCTTAACTCATTTCAGCATCATCTTAAAAGTCCACAGTCCAAAGTCTCATCTGAGGCAAAGTAAGTCCCTTATGCCTATGAGCCTGTAAAATCAATAACTAGTTACTTCCAAGATACAATGGGGGTGCAGACATTGGGTAAATAGTCCCAATCCAAATGGGAGAAATTGGCCAAAACAAAGGGGTTACAGGCCCCATGCAAGTCTGAAACCCAGCAGGGTAGTCATTAAATCTTAAAGCTTCAAAATAATCTCCTTTGACTCTATATCTTACATACAGGGCATGATGATGCAAGAGGTGGACTGCCAAGGCCTTGGGCAGATCCACCCCTGTGGCTCTGCAGGATACAGCCCCAGCAGCTGCTTTCATGGGCTGGCACTGAGTGCCTGTGGCTTTTCCAGGCTCACAGTGCAAGCCGTTGGTGGATCTACCACCATTCTGGGGTCTGGAGGACAGTGGTCCTCTTCTCGCAGCTCTGCTAGGCAGTGCCCCACTGGGGACTCTGTGCTGGGGCTCTGACCCCATATTTTCCCTCTACACTGCCCTAGTAGAGGTTCTCCATGAGGGCTCCACCCCTGCAGCAGACTTCTGCCTGGGCATCCATGCATTCCCATACATCCTCTGAAATCTAGGCGGAGGTTTCCAAACCTCAGCTCTTGCCTCTGTATACCCACAGGCCCAACACCACATGGAAGCTGCCAAGGTTTGGGGCTTGCACCCTCTGAAGCCATGGCCTGAGCTATACCTTTAGCCATGGCTGGAGTGGCTGGAACACCAGGTGCCATGTTCCAAGGCTGCACAGAGCAGTGGGTCCTGGGCCTGGCCCATGAAACCATTTTTTCCTCCTAGGCCTTCAGGCCTATGATGAGAGGGGCTTCTGTGAAGGTCTCCGAAATGCCCTAAAGACATTTTCCTCATTGTATTCATTATTAACATTTGGCTCCTCTTTACTTATGCAGATTTCTGTAGCTGTCTTGAATTTCTTCCCAGAAAATGGGTTTTTCTTTTCTACTACATCATCAGGCTGCAAATTTTCCAAACTTTTATGCTGTTTACCTGTTAAATATAAGTTCCAATTTCAGACCATCCTATCTCTTTGTTCACACATATGACAGTACACTTTTAGAAATAGCCAGGTTACACCTTGAATGCTTTGCTGCTTAGAAATTTCTTCTGCCTGATACCCTAAATTATCTCTCTCAAGTTCAAAGTTCCACAGATTACTAGAGCAGGGGCACAATGCTGCCAGTCTCTTTGCTAAAGCATAGCAAGAATGACCTTTGCTTCATATTCCAATAAGTTCCTCATCTCCATCTGAGACCATCTCAGCCTAGACATCATGCTCCATATCACTATCAGCATTTTGGTGAAAACCAATCAACAAATCTCTAGGAAGTTCCAAACGTTCCTCACCTTCCTGTCTTCTTCTGAGCCTTCCAAAGTGTTCTAACCTCTGCCCATTACCCAGTTCCAAAGTTGCTTCCACATACCTGGGTATCTTTATAGCAATAACCCACTCCTTGTTCCAATTTTCTGTATGAGTTTGTTCTCACATTGCTATAAAGAACTAACTGAGACTGGGTAGTTTATGAAGAAAGAGGTTTAATTGACTCACAGTTCCACATGGCTGGTGAGGCCTTAGAAAACATATAATCATGGCAGAAGGTGAAGGGGAAACAAGGCATATCTTCTTATGGTGGATCAGGAGAGAGAGAGCTAAGGTGGAAGTGTCACACACTTTTAAACCATCAGATCTCATAAGAACTCACTCACTGTCAAGAGAACAGCAAGGGAAAAATCTGCCCCTATGATCCAATCATTTCTGATGAGGTCCCTCCTCCAATTTGTTGTGAGATTTGGGTGGGGACAAAAATCCAAATCATATCAAAGTCCTTTAATTCTTTTAAACTCAACATATCCAAATTGAAATTTATAATTTATTCATAAAAATCTGCTGTTGCAGCTTACCAAATAATTTGAGTTTAGGCATTAAAGTTCTAAGCATACCCATCTGTGGGTTTTAGTTTTTCTCATTTTGTTTTCTTTGCCAATACCAGCTACTTTCCTAAATAATGTATATATTTTTTTCTTCCCTGAGGCCTTGAACTCCTATTTGCAATAGTATGGCAATGAAGAAGGTGAATGATGTGTGAAGATGATGATTCTGTCTTTATGATGCCAAGCAGACTGAGGAAGAGGAATATTTTGGGGGAGTGGGCACTTACTCAAAAATATCCCCCTGAAAGTATAAGGCTCCAGTCATTTGTAAGCGCTTATTAAAAACCATCAGTGTGCTTGCCTAGGCTGATACAGTGCTGAGAATTTCCTGGAGTTTTATCTCCTGCTTCACTGATAAGGCAGCAAAATTATATTATTCAAATAATGAAATCAATATACTTAGGTGAGGCCCCAGTCAATAACTGAAGGAATTAACATACAGACATAGAAAAATATTATTGGTGGAAGGTTGTTCAGTGTCAGCAGAAGCACTTATCATACCTGATGTGAACAGGTCAACTTCCACAGTTCTCAGCCTCCCTTTCACTCTGTTCCCTTCTCTTCTTTCCCCATGGAGCTAACAGCATATAATAACACTGGCACATGATAGAAATTGGCAAAAAACATTTATGAGAAAGGCCTAGTTGTTTCCAGAAATGTCATATGGGTAATAACAATAAAGATAGCATTAATAATAGATAATATTTGAGACCTTACACTGTTCTGAGTGCTTACTATGCATTTTTTAAATACTCACTACAAACCTTTGAGGTAGACACCATTATTACATTTATTTTTAGAGATGAGAAAACTGAGTCACAGAGAGGTTAAATCAATTGTTCTAAGTCATACAGCTAATGAATGGCAGAGCTGGGATTTGAACTGAACCAAACTAGGTCCAGGGCCTGAAATCTTAAACATGACACATTGAAACTCTTGGCTAACATCTTTCTCTCTGAGCCATCGAATGGAATATGGGTGTAACTTTTCAACAGAGCATATTAATTGGTAAACAAATTATAGACATGAGATCACACATGAATCTATTACAATGGCTACTATATTTATTTCCTGGCTTGACAATGGAGACACTAGCTCTCAGCATTCTTTCAAAGCTTCATAAATTAATTGCCTCATACATGTGTAATGCCTGAATTCAAAGCTTATTTTCTTATGAGAACCTTGAATATGCTACATTTTTGTAATGAAGTCAGAACTGAAATATATCAGGTATCTTTTAGAGGTTAAAAAACTAGGAAATAAAATTTGGACACCAATTCACATGCTTTTGCATATAAGACACTATCAGTTATATTACTTCTTACCAAATCATAATACCAGAAAACCACAGAAACCCAAATTTGAATAATCTTAGATTTCCTTTCTCTTATCCTTTTTGCAATTACTGTCTTTATTCTTGGTTAATGTTCTAAAGGCTGTGATAATATCCTTTATAATTTTATGCTTATGAAAATCTTAGAAACAGTTACATGTATTTATGAATAATATACCTTATTTTTTCACTTTTCTTGTCAATATTTTCTTTTCTCAAAAAGACTTTTATGTTAGCTTATTAGACACCAAGTTCGTATAGTGTTTCAAAAATGCCATATGTCATGACATTTTATAAATGGCACATTTACTCCTGTACCTGTGTTTAGCAAAATACCTCTTAGTACAGTTCATGATTCTCATCAATACAGACTGGGAAAGAGATGCTGTCACCAAGAGGTATTCATTACCTTCCAAGAAGGCAATATTAAGTCAAAGGAAGCAGCCCAATTTAAGACACTTTATACAAAGGAGAATGTCCTTGGAGATAGATGACTGAGATCTGTAAAATGTATGTTATAATTAAAATTGTAACCATGGGTTCATGATTTTCTACAGATACCATAAGCTGCATTAATTGACTAGGTGGAATTTCAAATGAGCAAAGTACTATAATCAAAATGAGGAGGGCTATAATTAACCGAGGTTTCTAGTGAGGGTCACCAAGTCAGATAGATTCTGTCTGCTGCTGCTGTACATTCAAGGATTAAAAACAGAATTATGATGTAACAATTTAATTGAAAATATTGTTTTTTACTAGTCCAGATTCCTAAAGGCATTAAGGGCAGGATGAATATAGCTAAGTGGGTAAATATGCTGAGTTTAAACCTTCCTTAGAAAAAGAAAAACTGGAGAATTTTGTTTTTATATATATGCATACACCCCAACCCACTGTCCCACTGGGGATATTGAATGATTGGAAAATGTCGGTGGTCATGGAGATGAATGCGCTTCCTTTTGTTGTCTTATTTGCTTTGTAATTCTTCCCTGTTAGTAGGAGGAGAGTATGTTGGAGGAAAGCCAAAATGTTCAGAGCTATTCACAGCACTTAATGACTTTATAGCTTCAAGTTTCAAGTAAATCTTGTCAAGAGTCCTCTGTTGGACTTATAATAGAAATGCTGACACTAAGGAAGTGACAAAAGCTTGCCTAGTTGCCCTAAGTGTTTGCATGGAAAACACACAAAGGAGGTGAAGGAGGTGGAGAGTAAGAAAATGTGCTCTCTATTCCAAGACTAAATAGTTACATTTCTAGTAGTCCAGTGGAAAAGAAAAGGGTTAGGATTGAATGCTTTTCTACCTTTCTTCATATGGCTAGTTTCCTCCTTTCCTTAAACAATTTTGATGTCTTTTAAATGTTAAGGCCTCCTCTTTATCTGAGCACTTATTGCAATTGTTTTATGTTTTTGATCTCTCTCACTCATCAGAATGTAAATTACATGAAGGCACAGACAAACTTGTCTTGCTCACCTTGGAATTGAACATAGCCTATTTTTAACCAAAAGCCTTAACAATCACATAAACAATTAACATATATTTTATATATTCTATTTATTATATACTGTATTTTTACAATAGAGTAAGCTAGAGAAAAAATGTTATTTATAAATCATGAGAAAGAGAGAATATATTTACTATTTATTAAGTGGAAGTGGATCACCATAAAGATCTTCATCCTTGTGGCCTCCACGTTCAATAGGCTAACGGGGAAGAGGAAAAGTTGGTCTTGCTGTCTCAGGGATAGCAGAGGCAGAAGAAACTCCTCATCTAAGTGAACCCACACAGTTCATACTTGGTTGTTTAAGGAACATCTGTAGGGAATATATTTACACTTATAATTCCCACTATTTTTCCACTTCAATGCCATATAAAACTTCAAACTCAATATATCTAAAGAAGAAATTATTATGTTCCTCTTGAAATCTACCACTCTGTCTGGGTTTTCTATATTGAGGAATGGTTTCACCATCCTTCAAACCCAGAAGCCCAAAATCTGAATCTTTCTTAATTCTAATTCATCATTATCCATGTCCAATTAGTTACAAAGTCCTATACATTGTATCTCTTAAATACAATGTAAGTTTCCACAATTACCAGATTCACTATCACTTCATTAAATTAGAGTGCTTATACTACTGTGATAAAATCATAACTAGCTTCTTCAATTTCATTTTCACCACTGTGTCTGGATAATGTACTGATCTTCCTAAAATTCTTACAATGTCCTTGTTTTAACCTTTTAATGGTATCTCGTGGCCTCTAGCTTAAAGCTCAAATTCTTACCAAAGCTTGCAAAATCCTTTATCATATGGCTCCTGCCTATTTCTCTCACTCTTTATCTCACTGCCCCACATGTGCTTTTTGTATCAATCACACAAAACTCCCAAATAAACCATGCTCTACTTCTGTATGTTTATACATCAGGTGTGTTTCTTTCTGTAATATCCCTCTCTCTCATCCACCCAACTTAAGATATTTCATTATTTAAGAAGTAACTCAAAGCTGACTTCCTCTTGAAAGGAAGTCAATTTTCCTTTCTCCTATTTCCCTCCCATATTCTTAACCCCAAGGCTGGATTGGGTATTACTCATCACACTCTCTCTTTAGTTCTTTACCATTCAGTGTCTTATTTTCTTATAATATTAACATTATTGCGTAGTATATTAACTATTGGTTTTCTTCATTTTTTTTTTCTTAAACAGTAAGTACCTTTAGGTTAGAGACTTATTGTCTTTATATTTTTGTGATACATCAGAGTGTCTGAATATAATACCTCCCCAGTAAATGTCTTCTGCATAACATGATTCACGATGCTAGGAATTACCCCACTGTGTAACATTTTCAAAAGTATACTTTAAACAAGGCATTAGTTTCTGCCATTTTTTGGAAAAGAAAAACAAAGTTTAGCAATATGAGGCTTACTCAAATACACAGGAGAGAAATAGAAAAACCATTTTGCAAATCTTTGTCTACATTAATATATGGTTCTTATTCTACTCTATGTCATATCATCTCCTCAAGTCGCATATAAATTGGACATGGAGAAAAGAGTCAGTATTATGAGAGAGAACTTGGGATAAAAGATAAATCTAAGTAAGGACACTATAAATCTCTTTGTTTCTATTCTTATTGTTGTCATTACTCTCCTGTTGTTTTATACTATTTTGAGGAGGAAGGAGATTTCTGTCTCTTTTATTTAACAAACCACATTAAAAAGAAAATCTTATATGCAAAACCCCCAAAATTCATCAGCCTACTTTTGCCTACATTATTTGTTTTAACCTGTGGACGATCAATAAGCATAAACATGGTTTTACTTCAAAGGCAACTATTTCTCTTTAATATTCACTAATCTTTATAATTTGACAAATCTAAAAAAATGGGCTCCACAATTTTGTTAAACATCAAAGAAAACTAAGATCTCACTCAAATAAAAACAAAGATGCATTTCGTCATGTTAGAAATGATCTTCTTTGCTTGTCAAGCTGGTCAATGTAAATATAAAGAACAGTTTATTTCATTATTATTTTATTTTACAGTAAGAGCTTTGCTCTGGGCCAAAAGTAGCATTTGTTTTTGATACTCTGTTTTGTATACTCTTGCTTTCTAAGTATATAGATTTGTAAAACCCTTTGCCAGCCAATAGGAACAGTGGAGACATTCACAAAAGGGAAATGAAGAGGATAATGTGACAGTAAATTCCCTACTCTATGGGTTTGCTTGGAACTGTATTTTGGAAAAAAGTCTTAACACAACACAAATGTTAAACTCTAGATGAGGAAACACATTCGGGAATGTTTAAGAATGAAGTGTACTGATGAAGCAAATTACTTTGAAAGCATCAAAATACTATTTGATGAACTGTTAAGGGATGAACAGAAGATGGTTAAATATTTAATAAATAATTATAGCAAAATGTTAATTGTAGAATCTAGGTGATGAGCTCATGGTTATTCACCACGTAATTCTTTCAACTTTTCTATATTTTGATAAAATTTATAGTAATATGTTTAAAAATCAATCATAATGAAATATTTAAAAATATAATTGAACCCATGCAGAATTTCTGGACTTGAGCCCATTGTCAGACCCAGAACTCATTAACTAAAGAAAATCCTAGGTTTCTTTAAGGAAGCACCATGCAAAACCATGACAAGTATATTCACTAGTAACTTCCCCAGTCTTTTCCTAAAGGAACCTACAGCCATTTATTTGGTTAATCATACATTGGGAAAAAGAGAATACCTCCAAATATTTTGAGAATGTCAGTATACAGCATTTATAGTAGCATGGATAACCGAGGAAAAGTGTCATCTTTGCCCCATAAAAGAATACAAACAGATGTTTCTAGGTAATAAATGTTGTCCTAGGGCTGGCTCAGCTTGTAGTTATGATCACACAAAAATTATTTTCCAGTTCCTAAATGTATAATTGTGCTAGTTATAGTTGGTAGTCAGTAGAATCAGTTCCTTGAGCTGTGGTGTAACAGAAATAACAGAGGGAAAGGTTAAATGGAAGCCTCTGAAATTGCCCCTCCACTTCTGACCAACATAGTAAACATAGTAGTAGAATAGTAAATACAGTCAAAATAATAACATGTCATAAAAGTATCTAGGAGATTAGTGAAATATTTATGATATAAAATATGCGGAGGTATTAGCCCTCATCAAATCCTACTTAATTTAAAAGTCTGGTCCCTGCAAAAATTAAATAAATCCAGAAACTCAACCAAGTAGAAGCCCAAACTGCAGCTTCTATATCAGATATACTCTACGCTAGAACAAATTAACACAGCCACCAGCACGTTTTATGTGGCCACTCATTTGATGAATGCACTATTTTCCATTCTTATCAATAAGGAAGACAAAAAACAGTTCACATTCACATAGAATGGACAATAGTATGCAGTATGGTCTTTCCCCAAGACGATAGAAATTCTCTTGGTCTCTTTCAAAGTATAATCTAAAGTGATTTGAGCCACACAAACATTCCACAGAACGTCGAGCTGGCTAACTATATGGATGACGTTGTGTTAACTGGATTGAAATATAAATTGGAGCTTTAGGCAAGACAAATGTGCTGCTGAGGGTAGGAAACACACCGGGAAGTTCAAACTGGGTGGAGCCCACTGCAGCTTGGCAAAGCTGCTGTAGCCAGAGTGCCTCTCGCCTGTCTAGATTCCTCCTCTTTGGACAGGACATCTGTGAAAGAAAGGCACCAGCCCCAGTCAGGGGCTTATAGATCAAACTCCCATCTCCCTGGGACAGAGCAGCTAGGGGCAGGGTTGGCTGTGGGCCCAGCTTCAGCACTTAAACGTTCTGGCCTGCTGGTTCTGAAGAGAGCAGCGGATCTCCCAGCACAGCGCTCAAGCTCTGCTAAGGGACAGACTGTCTCCTCAAAGGGGTCCCTGACCCCCGTGCCTCCTGACAGGGAGACATCTCCCAGCGGGGGTCGACAGACACCTCATACAGGAGAGCTCCGTCTGGCATCTGGTGGGTGCCCCTCTGGTACAAAGCTTCCAGAGGAAGGAGCAGGCAGCAATCTTTCCTGTTCTGCAGCCTCTGCTGGTGATACCCAGGCAAACAGGGTCTGGAGTGGAACCCCAGCAAACTCCAGCAGATCTGCAGAAGAGGGGCCTGACTGTTAGAAGGAAAACTGACAAACAGAAAGCAATAGCATCAACATCAACAAAGAGGATGACCACGCAAAAACTCCATCCGAAGGTCACCAACATCAAAGACCAAAGGTAGATAAATCCACGAAGATGAGGAAAAACCAGTGCAAAAAGGCTGAAAATTCCAAAACCAGAATGCCTCTTCTCCTCCAAAGGATCATAACTCCTCTTCAGCAAGGGAACAAAACTGGATGGAGAATGAGTTTGATGAAATGACAGAAGTAGGCTTCAGAAGGTGAGTAATAACAAACTCCTCCGAGCTAAAGGAGCATGTTCTAACCCAATGCAAGGAAGCTAAGAACCTTGAAAAAATGTTAGAGGAATTGCTCACTAGAAAAACCAGTTTAGAGAAGAACATAAATGACCTGATGGAGCTGAAAAACACAGCACGAGAACGTTGTGAAGCAAACACAAGTATCAATAGCCGAATCGATCAAGGGGAAGAAAAGATAACAGAGATTGACAATCAACTTAATGAAATAAAGCATGAAGACAAGGTTAGCGAAAAAAGAATGAAAGGAACGAACAAAGCCTCCAAGAAATATAAGACTATGTGAAAAGATCAAACCTACATTTGATTAGCATACCTGAAAGTGATGGGGAGAATGGAACCAAGTTGGAAAGCACTCTTCAGGACATTATCCAGGAGAACTTCCCCAACTTAGCAAAACAGGCCAACATTCAAATTCCGGAAATGCAGAGAACACCACAAAGATACTCCTTGAGAAGAGCAACCCCAAGACACATAATTGTCAGATTCAACAAGGTTGAAATGAAGGAAAAAATGTTAAGGGCAGCCAGAGAGAAAGGTCGGGTTACCCACAAAGGGAAGCCCATCAGACTAACAGCAGATCTCTCGGCAGAAACCCTACAAGCCAGAAGAGAGTGGGGGCCAATATTCAACATTCTTAAAGAAAAGTATTTTCAACCCAGAATTTCCTATCCAGCCAAACTAAGCTTCATAAGTGAAGGAGAAATAAAATCCTTTACAGACAAGCCTAAGTGGGAGTTAAACAATGACAACATATGGGCACAGGGAGGGGAACATCAAACACTGGGGCCTGTTGGCGGGCGGGCAAGGAGACGGATAGCATTAGGAGAAATATCTAATGTAGATGATGGGTTGATGGGTGCAGCAAACCACCATGTCACATGCATATCTATGTAACAAACCTGGACATTCTGCACATGTACCCCAGAACTTAAAGTATAAAAAAAAAAAATTCTAATAGAATTATATGTGAGTTTAGCTAAGCTGAAAAATACAAGTCAGAATACAAAAGTCAATTGTGTTTCTATAAATTAGGCATAAACATTTGGAAATTAAATGTAAATAAAATGCCATCTATAATAGCATCAAAAATCATAAAATACTTAGGGATGAATTTAACAAAACATGTGAATTATTTGAATGCTAAAAATCACAAAACAATGATGAAAAAATTAAAGAACACCTAAGTAAATGGACAAAGGTATGTGCTCATAGGTAGGAAAACCCAATACTGTTAAAAGATCAATTCTCTTCAATGTGATTTATCAATTTAATGCAATCCCAATAAAAATTTCAGCCTGATTTTTTTTGTAGACATTGATTAGATGACTATAAAATTTGTAGAGAAAAGCAAAGGACTTAGAATAGCCAAAATAATTTTGGAGAAACAAAGTTTGAGGACTCTCACCACCTGGTTACAACACATCTTATAAAGCTATAATAATCAAGAGAATGTGGTATTGACATAAGGGCATATAGATTAATAGAACAGAATAAAGAGTCCAGAAATTCAACCTACATATCAATTGAATTTTGACAAAGGCCCAAGGTAATATAATAGAGAAAAGACAGTCTCTTCAATAAATGTTACTCCAACAATTGGTCCCCTATATGCAAAATCTTGAACATCAAACTTTACCAGATATCATATACAAAATTAACTCAACATGATCATACACCTAAATATAAAATCTAAAACTATAAAGCTTCTGAGAGAAAACATAGAAAAAATTGCTCATAACCATGGGCAAGGCAAAGCTTTCTTAGATATGATACAAAAAGCATGAGCCATAAAAGAAAAAAAAATTGCTAAATTGGACTTGATTAAAATTAAGGACTACTGCTCTTTGGAAAGCATTGCCAAAAAAGTGAAAGACAAACTATAGACTGGAAGAAAAATTCACGAAACACATAAAGGACTTGTATCTAAAATATATTTTTAAAACTTTTAAAATTCGATTATAAGAAACAAAAAACACAATTTTTAAAGTGGGCAAATAATTTAAATAGACACTTCACCAAGAAAAGATACCAATGGCAGATAAGTGCATAACAGGATGCTCAATATCATTAAAAATAAGAGAAGTATAAATTAATACTGCAATGAGATACCACTATACACGTAATAGAAAATCTAGGAATTTTTAAAGGAATAATGAAAGAAAAAACTGACAATATCAAGGGCTAGTACAAATGTGGAGTAACTGAAACTCTCATATTGCTAGTGGTAATGCAAAATGGTACAACCACTATGGAAAAAAATATGATACATTTTTAAGTGAACTATACACGCATATTAGCCAGCAATCCCACTCCTAGATATTTACTTAAGTGAAATGAAAATATGTGTCTACAGAAAGAATATATGTAAATGTTGAGCCGGGCGTATTGTCTCTCACCTGTAGTCCCAGCTACTCAGAAGGTTGAGGTAGGATGATCATTTGACCCTAGGAGTTTGAAGCTGCAGTGAGCTATGATCTGCCATTGCCTTTCAGCCTGGGCAACAAAGTGAGTCTCAAAGTGTTGTTTGTCTCAAAAAACAAACAACAACAACAAAAACCACTATACATGAATGTTTATAGTAGCTTTATCCATAATTGACAAAGACTAAAAACAACCCAAATGTCATCAACTGGTAAATGGATAAACAAATTGTTTCATGTTCACAAAATATAATACTACTTGGTAATAGATTGAACTACTGATACACAATGTGGATATATTGCAAAAGCATTGTGCTAAGTGAAAGAAGCCAGAGTTTAAAAATTACATAGTGTAAACTGTAACTTATATAACATTCTAGAAGTGGCAAAACTAGACCACACCAATGGTTGCCAGAGGCAAGGATTAGGGGAAGAGACTGACTACAAAGTGGCACTAAGGAGAGTTTGGGGTGATGAAATGTGCTGTATCTTCGTTGTAGTCTTGATTACAGGGCTACATGTCTTTGACCAGGATCATCAACTCTACACCTAAATGGGATAAATTTTACTATCCATAAATCAGACCTCAATAAATCTGACCTAAAAAAAAAAAGAAAAAAGAAGATTACCTTATAAGAGTTAAATGTATAAAAACCACATGTATTGAATGAAATTAGCTATTTGCAGAACTATTTTAAAGAGAATGTCACCACAACTAATACTGGGAAGAAGTCCCAAAAACTCTAATAATAATGACTATAATGTATTAAACATCTACTATATGCCAGGTAGTTAATATCTGTTGTCTCTAATTTGCAGAAAAACCCTGAAAGGTAGATACTATTTTCAGAGATAATTGATTCTTAGCAGGGTTAAGTAACTTATATGAAATTATTCATTAGATAAGCAGCTGTTATATGTGTTTAATCCTAGATTTGCCTAAATTTATATTCCCTTTCCACGAAAATATTCTATGTTCTTTCCACTAAAAATAATGCTACTCTGAAAACAATTTTTGTTGTAGAAGACTCTGTGGTCTAATCAAAGTTTGTGATCTCCCTGAAGAAAGAATATGTTAACAGATTCTTTCTAGTATAAAGAATATGTTTCCTGGATAAAATATATGAATCTCAGAAAATGTTCAGAGGGACAAAATTAATTTGGTCATGCCTTTATTCAACTATCTTCAGGGTATGGAAATAATATGTCTAGTGTACAGGAGTTTTTCTTTCCCTAGGAAAGAGTTATTGTTGGTTTTGTTTTACTTTGTGTGTCTGATTTTGTGGTATGGAAGTATTTTGTCAAGTCTTAACAGTTCCTGGACAAAATGTCCCTAATCATATTTCATAATTCTTGCTTGCCATGGAATCAGCAGGTTTATAATTTGGTTTCCTAGATACCTTGAAAGCAGGAGGCGGTGACCTAGATAAAGGAAACGAGTGCTCTAGTCACTGGCTGTCACACATTTGATCATAAGTGAACAATTAGGATTCTGTTTGAGTCATCAATGGCTTGTGAAGTATTTGGTGAGTGAGGTTTTGAGGTGTCTACTCATCTGAGGCTACACTGATGACATAAAGTTTCTGCACCTACAAGGATGAGGGTCAGCATGTGGTAACAGAGATTTCATGTAAACAAGGCCCCCCTGCAATGTTTTCTATGAAATCTGTGTGTAGGCTTAGAGCTACATCTAACTCTTCCACTGGTTCAAGCTGAATCTCTTATTTTATTGATGTTCTGCTTAATTATTATCTATTCATAGGGACAACATTCTTTCCAAGTAATCGGTGTTTAGCAACTAGAGGCAATCAAGTAGAATTCATGTCTCTATCAAAGTGGGAGTCATTCAAATGAAATAAATCAGAAACATTAATCAATACAACTATGTATTTCATGCCATCAATGAAGATTTTTAATACATCATCCAAGCTGACTGAAAAGTAGAACAAAAGTTGTGTTGCTTTTTTTTGTAATTTTTGAAAAGTACTGAGATACTGCAATTGCTAAGCAGGAGTGGGAACAGATCAAAGAAGACAGAGTGAATAAGGCCGAACTATAAAGAATAATCATACTATGTTAACAAACATAATAAAAGTCATTCAAGTCCAAGGCATATGTGCATTCTTAAGTGATGTGTAAGCATAAATAAAATGATTAGCAAAGTCAGTCTCATCAAAATGACTGGTACTATGTATGGAATTCCCATTACCCAAATGACAGAGAAAATCATAGGAGACCTGGAGTGAAGCCCTGGCTTTGCCACATAATCATTAGCCGTATGACTTTGGTTGTGTAGCTCAACCTCTCTGAGGGTCAGATTTTTTCATCTGTAAATGATGATACAGTACTTATCATTCAGAGATTTTTAAGTATTAAAGAATATCATGCATATATCTATTTTGACAGAGTTAATACAGTTACATTTCCTCCTGGGAATACAGCTAAATTATATTTTCCAGCCTCCCTTAGAGTTAAGCGGGGCCATAAGATTAAATTTTGGTCAATGAGGTATTGGAAATGATGAATGTCATTTTCAACAGAGGGTTCTAAAATGTCCTCCACAATCCAAGCTCAGCCTCCAACTTGATGGCTAGATAACTTTAGGACTTTGAAGAGTATCCTGGGACTCTGAAGAAGTATTCACCAGACTAGGTCGTTACATTACTGCACTCCCAGATGTCCTTCAATAGACTATGAAATGAACATAAGTAAATGATTTGGTTATAGTTGTATGGAGTGAATTTACACTGTCAAATACTACAGAAATGTTATTTTCTTTTTTCTGTTAACTAGTAGCTTCTGGACAGCATAACATTTAAAGGGAAATCTATTGTCAGAAAAACCAAACACCAATTTGATCTGATTTAATTCAGTTATTAATTTAACAACATTTATTGAACACTTATGTGCCAAGAACCATTATAGACACTGGGAATAGGATGATAAATTCAACATCATTCCTGCCCTCATGTAGCAAATATTTCAGTGAATGAAACAGACAATAAATAAGGAATTTACACATGCACACACACACACGCACACACACACAAACATGCACACATGCACACACACATTGGGTAATCAGCTCTATGAACAAAAATTCAACAGACTTACACCTGTAATTCCAACACTTTGGGCAACTGAGGTGGGAGGATCACTTGAGGCCAGAAGTCCGAGACCAGTCTGGGAATGTAGCGAGACCCCCACCAATCTCTACCAAAAAAATTGAAATTAGCCAAGTGTGGTAGCATAAGCCTGTAGTCCCAGCTACTTGGGAGGCTGAGGCAGGATCTTTTCAGCCTTGGAGTTCGAGGCTGCACTGAGCTACGATCATGCCACTGTACTCTAGCCTGGGCAACAGAACAAGACCCTATCTCTTAAAAGAGAGAGAGAGAATACAGTATGATGAGGGACTATTTTAAAGAAGGAGTTCTGAGAAGTCTCCTTGAGAGGTAACATCTGAACTGAAGTATCAATTGAGTGTGAGAATGAAATTCTCAACTCCAAGTAGAAATTGCAAATGTAAAGGCCTGAGTTAGAAACTTGCTGGCACATCTGAGGACTATCAGGGAGGTGAGAGTAAGCACAGACCAGAGAGCAAGAGATAGAGTGATAAGAAATGAGGCCACAGACTAAAACAGGGCCCAGATCATGTAGAAACAAGATCATAAAAAGGACTTTGGGTTTTATTTGAAATCTAATGGGAATGATAGAGCAGTTGAGACCAGAGAAATGACATGGCTTAACATTTTTTAAAGTATCCACTCTGGCTACTGTGAAAAGAACAGTCTATAGAGGATAAAAGCGGAAACAAGAATAGTCAGGAAGCTGCTGGGATAATCCACAGGGGAGGAGGTGCTGCCTGGGCTAGCATGGTAGTGCTGGAGGCAGTGCAGTGGAGGGTTTGGAATACATTGTAAAAATGCAACAGACAAGATTGCTCCTGTACTGGGTATTGAATATGAGAAAAACAAGGAGGTCAACCAAGGCTCCAAGGTGTGATCTGAGAAATTGAGTAAAAGCTAGTACCATTTGTTGAGAGGGGGTAAACTGTTGAAAGGGCAGTTTTGGGGTGGTCATAGGGAAGAGTCAAGGGGTTTGGATACGTTTTAGGGTCTTCAAGTTATGCCAGTAAAATACCATAGTTTACTCTTATATCCAATTGTCATTGTCTTCAGATTAAAAAGTTTTGAAAAGTTAGGTTCCTCCACACCAAAGACCTTTTTCCAGTAGCTCTGCAGGCATCCAGGAGAAGGCCTGCCTTTAGCACTGAAGTGGCTTTGAGGGTAGCTAGGATGTGAGTTCCTGTGTTGGACACCCCTTGTACTACACTTGACCTCCTCTTGGCTCAACTTTTATTCCAGCCTTTGCTTCAGCATCCAGATTTGTGCTGCTATGACCTGACACCTGCCTTACTATACTACCCTGGGCTTCCCTGAAGCCCTAGTGTGGGACACCTGTGGAATCCACGTGGGACAGACACATATGGACCTGGATGTGTGAAGAGAAGGAGCAATAGCTTCCTGATCTTCTAATGACCACAATGGTAATATGATCTTCAGCTCCATAGTTCCAGAGGCAGTCTCCTGATTTCCTAGCATCTGATGGTGCCAGAGGTAACAGCTCACTTGGGGAGTCAGTTCTATGATGTCTGGGGAATTAATCTAGTGGGTCTGAAACCCACTCTTCTAATGTCTTTAACAATTTGGTAAGCACCTACTTCTCTGTGTCAAATTCCTTTTTGCTTAAGATTTTAAGGCAGTAATTTTTTTTCTCTGAACTTTGGCTGATAAATGCAGATAATTCTAGTACTAGGTAAATATTACACTCCAAGAACCAGTATTTTCTACACGCTGCATTGGGATCTTATCAGAATTGCTGGACATTTACACAACAGTTCCTTTCCAATAATCCCCAACCCAAAGGTAAGTCTGAGGACCGATGATTGCTAACAGAGCTCTGAAAAACAACCTTCCACAAACATCACCACAATCCCAGCCTCTGACACAACCTTGATTTCCCATCCTTGTGGTATCCACATTAAACATGCAAATACTGGAACTCTGTTTAAGACAGAAGGCTCCATATTCACTCCACAATTCAAAATACCTGATTTTAAGTTTCACTGAACAAGCAACTTAGCACATAATAAGCAGGTTTCCTAACCGGGGAAGAAAGTGTTAATACAGAGTGGGTCTTAAAGAGCAAGTTCCTTTAAGCATCAAATGTCTCCCCAGACCCCCGCCAAAAAAGGTCTATTGATTTGAAAAGAAAATCTGTTTGTTTGTATTACTCATGTTCTTATATTCTTAGGCAAAATTTCTGGATATTAGTCCTTCTTAAAGATCCAATGTTATTACCATAAATTTCAATCATAATCTCAACTTCTAATGTAATAATTTTATCCTTAACACTTTTTTTTGGTCAATGTTTCAATGACTGTTACAGACCCTCCCTACAGTGACCTGACATACCAGATAATCAGACCTGCCAAATTCTCTGTAAATTGGAATCAGGAAGAGCTAAATGAGGCTCTGAGGCTCATTCCTTGTTAATCAAATCAAGTAAATAACTTCAGTGCTCAGGTGTCTTTAAAAAAAAAAAAAAAAAAGAACAAGTTTGGCTCATCAGAAGCTATTTTAGTTAATATTAGTATTTTTCATATCTTGAGCCATGATGGGTGGCTGTTAGGTTATTTCAAGGAATATGGCATGACTATGCACTAACTAGTATGCTTTGCACATATGGATACTATTAGTTTTAAATGTTTCAACTAATAAACTACAAACTGATCTAAAGAGTATCTGAATTCATAGCAAGGCTTGGTCGGTATGTATTTTCTGAATAAATGGATACTAAATATACTACTACTATCATAGAGAGATGTTATGAGGCTTTTTTTTTATGTTAAGAGGGCCATAATACTCAGATATGTTAACAGATATTGTGCCAGAGGACAGTTTCCAAAAATGTTACTCATGAGTAATGTAAGAACACATACAAATTAAAAATAAGATGCTTAATCCTCTCTATTGAAAATAAAGAAAGAAATTTACCCCCCCCTTCCCATTTTCTTAAGGCATTTATTTTAGAAAATTTGCAATTGTAAGTTCTTTCTCCTCTCTTTGAAATGAATATAAATCCTTTTGAAAACTCGATAGGCTTTTTGTCAACTTTATGCCTCAGGAATGTTTTTCTCAAAGACCTGGGAGCTATCTCTTTGAAATGTAAATATCAAGGGGCCACAGTGGCTCACGCCTGTAATCCCAGCACTTTGGGAGGCCGGGGCCAGCAGATCACTTGAGGTCAGGAGTTCGAGACCAGCCTGGCCAACAAGGTGAAACCCCGTCTCTACTGAAAATACAAAAATTAGCTGGGCATGGTAGTGGGTGCCTGTAATCCCAGCTACTCGGGAGGCTAAGGCAGGAGAATCGCTTGAACCCAGCAGACAGAGGTTGCAGGATCATGGCACTGACTCCAGCCTGGGCAATAGAGTGAGACTCAGTCCCAAAAAAAAAAAAAAGGAATTGATTGTAAACATCAAGGGAGTTAGCACCCCTCATATGGTTTGGCTGTGTCCCACCCAAATCTCATCTTGAATTGGAGTTCCCATAATCCCCACATCATGGGAGAGACCCGGTGGGAAGTAATTGAATCATGAGGGCAGTCACCCCCCTATGCTGTTCTTGTGATAGTGAGTGAGTTCTCATGAGATTTGATGGTTTTAAAAGGGCTTTTCCCCCTTTGCTCAGCAGTGCTCTCTCCTGCCACCTTGTGAAGAAGGATGTATTTGCTTCCTTTTCCACCACGATTGTAAGTTTCCTGAGCTCTTTCCAGTTCTGTGGAACTGTGAGTCAATTAAACTTCTTTCCTTTATAAATTATCCAGTCTCAGGTATTTCTTCATAGCAGCATGAGAAGGAACTAATACAACCCCCCATCTACCAGTTTCTGTGGGAGGATATGAGATTATGTTCCATGGGTGCCTTGATCCAAGTTACAAATGTACCTCCTGTCAAAAAGATATAAGAAATTTGCTTTTCCTCTGGATAAAGCCAATCAGTTTACACAGATGGTCACCCCAATTACTAGATGAATCTATGTGATGAAATCTAGGATGAAATATGTATGACAAATGGTGTTATCTAGTCCTCTTACTTGAAGACTATTGAATATTTACCTAGAAAACATGTATGTGTGTGATGGATTACACATAGTGACAGTATAAAAGGGTAAGATTTTGTTCTGCTAGTTCTTTGCAAGCTTTTGGTGGATTGCCTGTGAAAAGCATCACATTCTCATTTCACACTCATTCAATAATGAAACTGTTTATTTCTTTACTACCTTAATGGAGAAGTTTTCTGGGTTGGGAGAAGATTTTGTTTTTAATTATATTTCCTCAACAGTAAAAAGGAAATTACTCCATAACTGAACCCAGCATTTATCAGGCCAGCCCTGTGGATGAGCACTATCAGCAGGTTCCATTACAGAATTTCTACCATTGCTACTTGTCTCTGAGGTATCTTAAACAAAATTTGATTACTGTAATCACTGTTCAGATGTGTAACAGGTAGCCTTATGCTAACTTATGTACCTTTTGGACTTTCAATCTCTGCCTGTAATTATGGTAAGGCTGTGATGAGTCTTTCCTTTTTCCTTCATCTGACCACTGAAAGCCAGCCATCCTCAGTTCTTTGAGTTTACTTCCATTTACAGCCAGCTTCGATCTGAACATTTATTCTAAGCAACTATTCTCAGCTCCTGCCTGCTCCTCCTTATCTTTTTCTACAGTCCCAAATTATGGCCAAATTACCCTACAGGAGGTAATTCTCATCTTCATGCTTCAGAATTAACTTCATTTCAAACAGCATTTCTCTTACCTCAGTTTAAGATTAAGAATAACTTTCACGTTGAAAGAGATACTTTGCACATGTATCCACAATTTCTTTTCAAAGGATGGTAGAAGGTCCGAGGTAATTCCACTATGCCTCAGGCATTTTTCTTTTATCAACAAATCAGGACTACATTTCAAGTGGCAATTATCAGCATTTCAACTGACTTAGTCTCTTGAGTTTTAGCATCCTGTTTCCAAACTGTCACCAGTACTGTGATATCCCAGATTTAAGATGTCAGTAGTACTGATAGAAAGAGACTACATGGCACACAGTATGGTAGGTGATGTTTATTAGTGATGCCCCTGAACGTATTTCCCAAACCTGATTCCCAGACATAAGTAACATCCAGAACATCAGCTCATTTAATTGCACTGTTCTGTTAGGAAGTGACTCAATCACTAAGGGAAGAAAGAACCTGTGCTCTTTCAGAATTCACTGACTTCTGAGTTGCATCACTCCAAGTGATTTAAATGATGCCCAGGGCTGCTTTTGTATTCAAGAAATATGTCTTAAGTTTAATGGGAGCCCCAGTAGACTATCTCATCAGGAAATTCTCTATGTCCTTTTTCTGCTGTTAGCAACAATATTAATACAGTTGCTTGACAAGTAAATCTTTCTACTTCAAGATACCACATGTAAAGTTAAGTAAGGTTCCTTTTTTGCTTGTCTATAATTACAGAAAAAAAATCCAAAAACAGATCACCACAACATTTTTAAATTTTCTGTCAGTGATTCTTGAACTAGCAATTGCAGCTCCATGGCACCTCAAAATGTACTCTGGTGCAGAGTGAAGGAAGGCCACCATTTTCTTTAACCTAGAGATTGTTCTCTCACTCCTTTTTTTTTTCTTTTGAGACAGTGTCTTGCACTGTTGCCCAGGTTGGAATGCAATGGTGCAATCTCAGCTCACTGCAACCTCCGCCTCCTGGGTTCACGCGATTCTCTTGCCTCAGCTTTCTGAGTAGCTGGGATTACAGGTGCACACCACCACACCCAGCTAATTTTTTGTATTTTTAGTAGAGACAGGGTTTTGCTATATTGGCCAGACTGGTCTTGGACTCCTGACCTTGTGATTCACCTGCCTCAGCCTCCCAAAGTGCTAGGATTACAGGCATGAGCCACCGCGCCTGGCCACCTAGAGACTTCTTACAGCCATACCATTATGCTGTATGTACAGGCCCCTAGCAATGATGCTATCTAATGAATATCTGGACTCATTGAACCACTTTAAAGTGAACACAACAAAATTGTGGTAAAAAAAAATCCTTATCATGATTGTAAAACAATTATCAGAGTGAAGAGACAAACTACAGATTGGGAAAAAATATTTGTAAACCATACATCTGATAAAGCATGAATATCTAAAATATATAAAGAACACAAAGAATTAAATAGCAAGAAAACAAATAACTGGATTTTAAAATGGGCAAAGGACTTAAATAGACGTTTCTCTAAAAGAAGACATATAGATAGAAAACAGGTATATGGAACAATACTCAGCATCACGAATCATCAGGAAAACACAAATTAAAAACCACAGTAAGATATCACACCTCTTAGGGTGGCTTTTATCAAAAAGTTGAAAGAAAACAAGTGTTGACAAGGATGTGAAGAAGAGAAAACCCTTGTACACTGTTACTGGGAATGTAAATTCATACAGCCATTATGAAAAACAGTATGGAGACTTCTTAAAAAATTAAAAATAGGATTACCACATGATTGAACAATTCCACTTCAGGTATATATTCAAAGAATATAAAATCAGTATGTCAAAGAGACATCTACACTTCCCTGTTCATTGCAGCATTGTTTATAATTTCCAAGAGGTGAGAATAACCTAAGTTATCAACAAATGCATGGTTAAAAAGTGACAATATATATAAAATGTAGTAGAATATTTTTCAGTTTTTAAAAAGAAGAAAATACTGTGCTGTCATTTGAATGTTTATGTTGTCCATAAATTCATATGTTGAAACCTAATTTCCAATGTGGTGGTATTAAGAGGTGAGGCCTTTGGGAAATGATTAGGTCTTGAGGGATCCACCCTCATGAACGGATTTCATGCCTTTAGAAAAGAAGCCTGAGTGAGCTTGTTTGCCCCTTATGCAAATGTGAAGACACAGCTAGGAAGGTGTCATCTTTGTAGCAGAGAGTGAGCCCTCACTGGACACTGAGTCTACTGGTGTGCTGGTTGGACTTCCCAGTCTCCAGAACTGTGAACAATAAATTTCTGTTGTTTACAAATTACTCAGTTTACAGTACTTTGTTATAGTAGCTCAAACAAACTAAGACATCCTACCATATGCTATAACATGAATGAAACTTGAAAAGATTATGCTAAGTGAAATAAGCCAGTTGCAGAAAGACAAATACTTCATGATTCCACTTACATGAGATATCTAAAGTTGTCATACACAGAATTAAAAATAAACGTGGAGAGTAGAATGGTGATTGTCAGGGATTAAGGGGGAGAAGAAAATGTGGAGTTGCTGGTTAAGGCATAAAGTTTCGCACATGCAACATGAAAAGGTTCTAGCGATCTGCTATACAGCATTGTGCTTATACTTAACAACACTGTAATGTACACCCAAAATTGTATTAAGAGTAGATCTCATGTTACATTTTCTTCACCACACTAAAAAAGAATCAAAATGGATTAAAAACTTAAATGTAAAACCCCAAACTATAAAAACCCTGGAACATAACCTAGGCCATACCATTCTGGACAGAGGCATAGGCAAAGATTTCATGACGAAGATGCCAAAAGCAATGGTGACAAAAGCAAAAACTTGACAAATGAGGTATCATTAAACTTAACAGCTTCTGCACAGCAAAAGAAACTATCAACAGTGTAAACAGACAACCTACAGAATGAGAGAAAATATTTATTAACTCTGCATCTGTCAAAGGTCTAATATCCAGCATCTGTAAAAAAATTAAACACACAAGAAACAAACAAACAAACAAACCCATTAAAAAGTGGGCAAAGGACATAAACAGATACTTTTGAAAAGAAGACATATATGCAGCCAAGAAGCATATGAAAATAAGCTCAATATTACTGATCATTAGAGAAATGCAAATCTAAACCACAATGAGATACCATCTCACACTAATCTGAATGGCTATTACTAAAGAGTCAAAAAAATAACAGATGCTGGAGAGGTTATGGAGAAAAGAAAACACTTATACACTGTTGGTGGGCATGTAAATTCCATTGTGGAAAGCTGTATGTTGATTCCTCAAAGAGCTAAAAACAGAACTACCATTTGACCCAGCAATCCCATTAATGGATATATACGTAAAAGAATATAAATTGTTCTACCATAAAGACATATACATGCTTATATTCATTGTAGCACTATTCACAATAGCAAAGATGTGGAATCAACCTAAATGCCCATCAATAACAGACTGGATAAAGGAAATGTAGTACATATACACCATGAAATACTATGCTGCCATAAAAAGAATGAGATCATGTCTTTTGCAGGAACATGGATGGAGCTAGAGGCCATTATCCTTAGCAAACTAACTCCATAACAGAAAACCAAACACCACATGTTTTCACTTATAAGTGGGAGTTAAATGATAAGAACTCATGAAGATAAAGAGGGGAACAACAGACACTGAGGCCTACTTGAGATTGGAGGGTGGGAGGAGGGAAAGGATCAAAAAAAGTAACTATTGTGTACTAGGCTTGGTACCTGGGTGATGAAATAATCTGTACAAAAAAACCCCATGACGTGAGTTTACCTATATAACAAACCTGCACATGTACCCCTGAGCCTGAAATAAAAGTGTCTTTTAAAAAGAAAGAAAAATAAATCATCTTTGTGACCACTATAGTTCAAACATAATTGCCATAATGAGTTATGAGGTATGACCACTACCCACACACATAATATGTAGCTAATAATGATGGCCAAGTTTCTCACCTTCCGTTCATGCTTCACAACCAAGAGTGTTTTAATTATGAAAAAAGAAGTCGAAAAATCATAGAGCTCTTTTATATGTCTCAACGAATAGTAATACTTAATCTTGCAGATTTCCTGGGTAAAATACATGTAATCTATTTAGAGCATAAGATCAATTTCTGATACACAGTGGGCATAAAAGAAATGGCAGTTATCGTACTGAATAAATATATTTAATAGTATATATATTTTTTGAGACAGAGTCTCGCTCTGTCAGTCATGCTGGAATGCAGTGGCGCAGTCACAGCTCACTGCAGCCTCGACCTCCCAGGCTTAAGAGATCTTCCCATCTCTGCCTCCAGAGTAACTGGGACTACAGGTGTGCATCACCATGTCAGGCTAATTTATTTTTATTTTTATTTTTTGTAGAGATGGGGTTTCACTATGTTGTCTAGGGTGGTCTCAAACTCCTGGGCCCAAGCTGTGTAAGGAGGTGACTCAATTATAAGTGGAAAAAATAACAGAGATTTACACAGTAAACACAGACGTATGTTTCTATAAGAGGCACTGGCAGTACTCAAGCCACTTAAAGTTATTTTAACATGTACTGATTTGCTTTGTTTTTCAAAATAATTTACAGCTTGACTTTCTGAAAAAACATTGATCTTTCAAATGCCATTGTGTATAGGTGGTACTAAACTTTGGCTTCAGCGTGGGTATTAGCAAAATCTGGTGTTACCTTTCAGCTTTAGATGAATAGTTAAATGCTACATGTTCAGTTCTGGCATCTATGAACTCATGTGTGATCAATGGATACATGATCATGTAGGTAACCTTTCTACCTAGTTATTTTAACACATTAAAAATATCAATAAGATGCTGTGACACTGCGGTACACTATTGAGACACTCATTCTTCCTGCAGCCAGGAATGATGAGTGCTGAGGCTCATTGCTGAGTCTTTTTCTGTAAGTTGCCTCTCACTGAAGAACCTGCCTTGCCCAAGATTACATTCTCCCCCTTGTGAGCAGATTACATCCAATAACTGCTTGAAGTCGGGGTGCAAAGGCCTTGGCCCCTTGACTCAACTGGTATTCTAAATAGTCATCTCAGCTTCTGGGTCCCCTTAGGATCAGCTGAGGCTGCTTTTGCAACTGCATCACAGTTTAACTTTTCTCTGTGCCTAATCCTGCTTTCCCCATCCCTCACAAGTATTGTATATGAGCACTCCCTATGAACCTCCTATTTGCAAACCTCAGTTTCTCTCCCCAGAGATCCTAACTTACAGTATAAATGTAAGACATGTTGTTTAGATTTATTATTTTAACTAACATTTTATTATGTAAATTTCCAAAAGAAGAAAGGTTTTTAAAACTTTGTATCATGTGTCTACCACCTAGATTCTACCATCTATATTCAACTTTACTTTATCAAATGTTTGTTCATATCCATCTTGGATTATCTTTTTAACACCTGAATACTTTCTTTAAAATATTGGTAATCATCATAAAATGTAAAATTGCAATGAAAATGGACTTTAATCAAAAATAGGCTACATGTTATCAAGATATTTTGAACTACCTTATCTTATATAAGATGTTCAACCAAGATAGAATGAAAGCTAATACACATCCAAAGACTGAGCAAATAAAAGCAAGCCTTATTATATACTTTGCAGGTAATAACACCACAATACCAATATCTTCAGACATACCAACAACCAAGGGTTGCTTTCACATCTTTCCTTTGCTGAAGTCTGCTGAATAAATCAAACAAATATGTCGTGAGGTGTGAGTTTTTCTTACATGATGCCTGCTGTACATACCCCCCAGTCATTCCTCTTTAGAGAAATTGCTGAAATGTCATGTTTGCCAATGAGAGGCAGACAGAAATCTGAGTGCCAGCTAAAAATTCCGGAACAATATTGTCATTCTAAAAGCCAAGCATATTGTTCTATTGCAAAAGTTCTAGTCCAAAGTAAGGACAATTTTTCCCAAGTGATTGAGTGGAGCAGCAAATGCCTGTGAAAATAGTAGATATAAAAATATCAGCAAGAGCCAAAATTACAAGACTGTTTCTGAAAATATTCCAAAAGAATGTTTAGAAAGCATCTTTTTCCAGGTAGACAGAGAGTTTGTGAGGCTGCATCACTGGCATCATTTTATCATCACCATCCCGCTCAGGAGCTCAAGAAGAGGGGAACTGAGTCAGTTAGAATTACAGAGGTAGGGAAAGTTGAATAATGGTTATATTGCTACATCATCTGTACCCTAGGCTGCAGGAGCTAGACCAAAGAAGTTGCTCCTCCTCTAGCCTCAGTGGAAAATCAATGCCTATTTATAGTCTCACTAATGTATAATATAATTACCATGGGAGCAATCTATCAGGTGTTAATGCTGAAAAAAATGTTTCTGTGCTATAATGTCAAGTTTTAAAATGCAATTCTTAAAATAATAACAAAAGTTGAACATTTAAACTTTATTTAATAACAGTTCAGATTTTTGTTTTCACATGTTGTTTCTATAACAAGACATCCATGTTGACCAACTGTTGACTTTAACATTTTCAGCATTCAGCAAAATGTGTATTCAATACACCTCTACTGAATTTGATAAAGATTTGTTTTCTTTTTGTTGAGATGCTGTTCTATTTCTATGTTGAAATTAAATTTTATATTTTTATATTTGAAAATTATATAATATTCCTAGGGAATCCTTTTCCACTAATAACTTTCAAGTACTTTTAAAAAGCACTCTTAAGATTCAATCCCTCAATTATCCATTTTGGAGTTAACACAAGCTTCCATAAATTTTTTAAAAATCTATTTTATTATTGGAAATACGCACTCTGATTTCAGACCTTGTATGGACTTATTTTGGTTTTGAAACTTTTATCAAAATATATATTTTTACCTTCTGTAGACTGCATAGTTTATACAAAGTTCTATTCTTATATTTTATTACTATAGACAAAAAGTCAAAAATTACATTTTGAATATATGGCTTTACTAACTAAATATGGACAAAAGAGAAATAATGAACCTGTGAGAGAAATGGAATGTTTGTGTGATGGGCCAGATGCTGCTGTGCTCATTTGCACAATGAGCCCTGACTCACTTGCTTATTAGAAGCAGGTACACATCTAGGCAGTGGCTTATGTCCATTTAAAGGCAGTTATTAGAAACAGCTAGAAAATATTTCATAACTCTCAAGAAAGAAATTAGAAAAGAATGCCAGATGGAAATGAATCATATGAAGGGCAAAGGGCATCAGGGTAAATTATAAACATAGTGCAATTTGCCAGTTTAAGCAGGAAACAAAAAGAGAAAGGGAAAAGAAAGCTTTCGGACACAAAGTAAAACTCTGTTGTCCAAAGTGAGATTCTTTCAAGTTAAAATGTGATTAGCCCGTAAACAGCTAAATGACCCTAAATATAGCAGTTTTATTGATTTATATATTTAAATTAATTATGGCTCATGCCTGTGATCTCAGCACTTTGGGAGGCCAAGGCAGATGGATCACTTGAAGTCAGGAGCTTCAGACCACCCTGGCCAACATAGTGAAATCCCATCTCTCCTAAAAATACAAAAATTATCAGAGTGTGGTGGCACACACCTGTAGTCCCAGCTACTTGGGAGGCTGAGGTGGGAGAATCACTTGAACCTGGGAGGCAGAAGTTGCAGTGAGCCGAGATCATGCCACTGCACTCCAGCCTGGGTGACAGAGTGAGACCCTGTCTCAAAAAAATAAAAGACAAAAATGTATATATTTATTATGTACAACATGATTCGAAACACATATACATTATGGAATGGTTAATAAAGCTACTTAACATACGCAATATATCATATACATTTTTTGGTAATAAGGATAATTAAATCTACTCTCTCGGTGACTTTTCAAGAATACAATACATTGTCATTAACTGTAGCCATGTTGTAAAAATAGGACTCTTGAACTTATTCTTCCTAATTGAAATTTTGGATCCTTTGGCAACATTTCCCTAACTCCCCAGCCTTTCCAGCCACTGGTAACCATCATTCTACTTTCTACTTGTATGAGTTCAACTTTTTTAGATTCCATATGTAAGTGAGATCATATAGTTATTTGTCTTTCCGGGTCTGGCTTATTTCACCTAATATGATGTCCTCTGGTTCATCCATATTGTTGCAAATGACAAGATTTCCTTTTCTTTTAAGGCTGAATAGTATTCAGTTATGCATGTACACGACATTTTATCTGTTCAACTGCTGATGGACACTTAGGTTGTTTCCACCTCTTGGCTATTGTAAATAGTGCTTCAATGAACATGGGAATGCAGGTATCTCTTTGACATACCAATTTCATTTCTTTTGGATATATACTCAGTAGTGGGAATGCTGGATGATATTGTAGTTTCATTTTAAATTTTTTGAGGAATGTCCATAATGTTTTCCATAACACCTGTACACTGTTGGGGGGATTGTACTAACTCACATGTAAGTACATGTAAGTAGTCTAAGTTAGTACATTCCCGCCAACAGAGTATAGGAGTTTCCTTTTCTCTAAATCCTCACCAACACTTGTTATCTTTCATGATTTTTGATAAATGCCATTATAAGAGGTGTGAGGTGATATCTCATTCTGGTTTGAATCTGCATTTCCCTGATGATTAGTGATATTGAGCAATTTTCCTATACATATTGGCCATTTGTATGTCTCTTTTGTATGTCTCTGGAATGCAGTGGTGTGATCTCGGCTCACTGCAATCTCTGCCTCCCAGATTCAAGCGATTCTCCTGCCTCAGCCTCCTAAGTAGCTGGGATTACAGGCGCGTGCCACTACACCCAGCTAATTTTTGTATTTTTAGTAGAGACGGGGTTTCACCATGTTGGTCAGGCTGGTCTCGAACTCCTGACCCTGTGATCCACCCTCCGCGGTCTCCCAAAGTGCTGGGATTACAGGCATGAGACACTGCGCCCAGCCTGTGTGTCTCCTTTTGAAAAATCTCTATTCAAGCTCTGTGTCCCTCTTTTAATTGGGTTATTTGTTTTCTTGATATTGAGTTGTTTGAATTTTTTACATTTTGGATATTAATCCTTTGTGAGATGTCTGGTTTGCAAATACTTTCTCTCATTCCATAGGTTGTCTGTTCACTCTGCTGTTTCTTTTTTTTTTATCACTTTTTATATTTTTATTATAGTCGTAAAGAATTAAACACTTAAGAATAAAATTTTACATGAATAAGAAATGTGTTAAGACATTGCAAAATAAAAATAAAATAATAAAACTAAAATTAAGATTAAAATCTAGCCTTAATTACTAATTTGGATAAACCTACTCAGTTTATTCCATATAAAGCTGACTAAATGTTAAAGAAACACAATCAATGAATATACTCAAGTAATACTTAGCTGGCAGATAATATAATTCTGCATGTCATGGTAATTTGTGTCCAAGATTTAATCATTTCAACATGGCAATAGTATAAACTTGGTTTTTTTTTGTTTTTGTTTTGTTTTTTTAAATTATACTTTAAGTTTTAGGGTACATGTGCACATTGTGCAGGTTAGTTACATATGTATACATGTGCCATGCTGGTGCGCTGCACCCACTAACTCGTCATCTAGCATTAGGTATATCTCCCAATGCTATCCCTCCCCCCTCCCCCCTCCCCACCACAGTCCCCAGAGTGTGATATTCCCCTTCCTGTGTCCATGTGATCTCATTGTTCAATTCCCACCTATGAGTGAGAATATGCGGTGTTTGGTTTTTTGTTCTTGCGATAGTTTACTGAGAATGATGGTTTCCAATTTCATCCATGTCCCTACAAAGGACATGAACTCATCATTTTTTATGGCTGCATAGTATTCCATGGTGTATATGTGCCACATTTTCTTAATCCAGTCTATCATTGTTGGACATTTGGGTTGGTTCCAAGTCTTTGCTATTGTGAATAATGCCGCAATAAACATACGTGTGCATGTGTCTTTATAGCAGCATGATTTATAGTCCTTTGGGTATATACCCAGTAATGGGATGGCTGGGTCAAATGATCTGCTGTTTCTTTTGCTGTGCAAAAGCCTTTAGTTTGATACAATCTCTTTTGTTTATTTGTGCTTTTGTTGCCTGCACTTTTGGGGTCAAATCCAAAAACTCATTGGCGAGACTAATGTAATGGAGTTTTTCCCTATGTTTTCTTCTGGTAGTTTTGCATTTTCAGATCTTATGTTTATGTCTTTAATCCATTTTGGGTTGGCTTTTGTATATCATATGAGACAAGGGTATAATTTCATTCTTCTGCATATGGATGTCTAGTTGCTCTAATACTATTTATTGAAGAGACTGTCCTTTCCCCATTGTGTTCTTGGCACCTTTGTCAAAAGTCAATTGACTGTAAATGTGTGGATTTCTGGACTCTATTCTGTTCCATTGTTGTATGTATATATTTTTATGCCAGTTCTATGCTGTTTTCATTACAATAGCTTTGTACAGTATTTTGAGGTCAGGTAGTGTGATGTCTCCAGCTTTGTTCTTTTTGCTAAAGATTGCTTTGGCTATTCAGGGTGATTTGTGGTTCCATATGAATTTTAGAATTGTTTTTCTATTTCTGTGAAAAATGTTACTGGAATTTTGATAGAGATTGTATTGAATCTGTAGCTTGCATTGGGTAGTATGAACATTTTAACAATATTAATTCTTCCAATCCATTAACAAAATGGAATTATCTTTCCATTTGTTTGTGATTTTTTCAATTTCTTTCATCGATGTTTTATAGTTTTCAGTATACAGGACTTTCATCTCCTTGGTTAAATTTATTTCTAAAGTTTTTGGAGCTATTGTAAATGAAATTGTTGTCTTGATTTCTTTTTTCAGATTGTTGTTAATGTATAGAAATGCAACTGATTTTCATATGTTGATTTTGTATCCTGCAAATCCCTTTACTGAGCTTGTGTATTAGTTTTAACAGTTTTTTTTTGGTAGGGTCTTTAAGGTCGCATATATATAAAATAATGTTGTCTGCAAACAAGGACAAAATATCTTCTTTCTTTCCAATTAGATATGCTTCATTTCTTTCTTTTGGCTAATTGCTCTGACTCGGACATCCAGTACTATGTTCAATAGAAAGGGTGATGAGTGGGCATCATTTTCTTTCTTCTGATCTTAGAGAAAAAGCTTTCAACTTTTCACCAGTGAGTGTGATATTGACCTGTGGGTTTGTCAAATATGACCTTTGTTGTGTTGAGATACATTCCTTTTATACCTAATTTGTTGAGAATTTTTTCTTATGAAAGGATGTTGAATTTTGTCAAATGCTTTCTCTGCATCTATTGAGATGATCATATGGTTCAGTCCTTCATTCTGTTAATGTGGTGAGTCACATTTATAGATATGCAAATGTTGAACCATTCTTATATCCCTGTGATGAATTCCATTTGATCATAGTAAATTATTCTTTTAATGTGCTGTTGAATTTGGGTTGCTAGTATTCGTTGAGAATTTTTGCATCAATGTTCTTCAGGAATATTGGCCTGAAATTTCATTTCCTTGTCTGGCTTTGGTATCAGGGTAATGCTGGTCTCATAAAATAAGTTTGGAAGTATTCTGTTTTCTCCATTTTTGGGGAAAGAGTTTCAGTAGGATTGGTATTAGTTTTTCTTTAAATGTTTGATAGAATTCAGTGGTAAAGGCTGCTCTGCTTATGGAGTAGTCATTCTTTATTCCTTTACATTCCTAATAAACTTGCTTTCACTTTAAAAAAAATTCAGTGGTAAAGCCACCAGGTCCTACACTTTTCTTTTATCAGAGACTTTTTAATAGTAATTCAATCTCCTTATTTATTATTGTTTTGTTCAGGTTTTCTAGGTCTTCATGATTTAGTCTTGGTAGGTTGTATGTGTCTAAGAATTTATCCATTTCTTCTAAGTTATCCAATATGTTGGTATATAATTATTCATAGTAGTCTGTTATGATTCTTTGCATTTGTGTGGTATCAGCTGTAATGTCTTTCTTTCATTTCTGATATTTATTTGTCTTCTCTCTTCTTTTAGTTTGCTAAAGTTTTGTCAATTTTATTTCTCTTTTCAAAAAACCAACTTAGTTTCATTAATCCTTCCTATTCTTTTATGCTCTATTTCAGTTATTTCTGCTCTGATAATTATTCCCTTCCATCTACTAACTTTGAGCTTAGCTTATCCTTATTCTTCGAGTTCCTTTTTTTTTTTTTTTTTTTTGAGGTCTTTCTTCTTTTTTGCCTTAGGTGTTCACTGCTATAAACTTCTAATCTTAGAATTGCTTTTGTTACATCCCGTAAGTTTTGATATGTTATTTATCTATATTTATTTGTCTCAAGATACTTTTAATTTCTTCTTAACTCATTGTTTGTTCAGGAGCATATTTGTAAATTTCCAAGTATAGTAATCAGGCCTTATTCAAGTTTCAGTTTCCCATGGTCAATATAGGTATGAAAATATTGAGATATTTTGAGAGAGAGAAAGAGACGACATTCATATAATCTTTATTACAATACATTGTTAAAATTGTTCTATTTTATTATATTTTTGTTCATCTCTTATTGTGCCTAACTTATAAATTAACTTCTATCATATGTATGTATGCACAGAAAAAAACATAGTATATATAAGGTTCTGGAGCTGAAAAATACAATGAACAAAGTGAAAAGTGAAACAGAGACTATCAGCAGCAGAATTAGTCAAGCAAAAGAAAGAATCTGCAAAATTGAAGATGAGTTATTTGAAAATATACAGTGAGAAGAGGAAAAAGAAAACCATTTTTAAAAATGAAGAAAGCTTACAGGAATTATGAGACAGCATCAACAGACCAAAAGTTTGAGTCACTGGCATTTTGGAAATCTCCAGCTTCAGGTATCCACTGGTGATTGTGGAATGTGTCCCACAGATAATGGAGGACTACTGTATCTTTTAATTTTCTGAAATTCTTCCTGTTACTCACTTGTAATTTCATACCATTGTGGTCAGAAAAGATACTTGATACCATTTCAATCTTCTTAAATTTCTTAAGGCTTGTTTTGTGACCTAACATATGATATATCCTGGAGAATGTTTCATATGGACTTGAGAAGAATGCATATTATACTTCTGTTGGATGGAATGTTATGTATATGTGTTAGGTCTATTTGGTCTAAAGTGCATTTTAAGTTCAATGTTTCCTTATTGATTTTTTGTTCGGACGATCTGTCCATCGCCGAAACTTATACGTTAAAGTCTCCTACTAATTATTGTGTTACAGTTAGTCTTTCCTTCCAATCTATTTATATTTGCTTTACATATTTGGGTGACTTAATGTTGGGTGCATATATATTTACAATTATTTTGTCCTATTGATAAATTGATTCCTTTATTAATATATAATGACTTTCTTTGTCTCTTTTTACAGCTTTAGACTTAAAGTCTATTTTGTCTGATATAAGTATAGCTTCCCCTACTCTCTTTTGGTTTCCATTTGCATGAAACATCTTTTTCCATTACTTCGAGTCTATGTGTTCCCTTAAAGGTGAAGTGAGTCTCTTATAGAGCGCATACTGTTAGATCTTATTTTTTTAATCTGGTCAGGTACTCTGTATCTTTGATTAGTTAATTTAATTATTGCTAGGACTTACTATTGCCATTTAAAAAATTGTTTTCTGGTTGTTTTGCAGATACTTTGTTCTCACCTTCCTCTCCTGTTGTCTTACTTTGTGATTAGGTGATTTTCTGTAGTGGTATGCTTTGATTCCTTACTTTTTATCTTTCACATATCAATTATTAGGTTTTGCTTCATGGTTACTGTGAGGCTTACATAAAACATCTTGTAATTATAATTGGCAATTTTAAGCTGATCATAATTTAACTTTGATTGCATTTAAAAATCTACACTTTTACTTTAGCCCCCACCCCACAATTTATATTGATTTTACAATATATATTTTTATATTGTGTATCCCTTAATAAGTTGTTTTTATTGCTTTTTTAAAAATAGTTTTTTTCTTTTAACTTTTATACTAAAGATATAAGTAATTTAACAACTATTATAGCATGAGAGTATTCTGAATTTGTGTATTTACTTTTAACAGTGAGTTTCATGCTTTCATATACCAATTATCATCCTTGTCTTTTTGCTTCTTCAGGTCTTCCTTTAACATTTCTTGTAAGACAGTTCTGGTGGTGATAAACTCCCTCAGTTTTTGTTTGCCTGCAGAAGTCTTGATCTCTTCTTCATTTCTGAAGGATAGCTTTGCCAGGTAGAATATTTTTGCTTGGCAATTTTTCTCCTTCAGCACATTGAATATATCATTTTGCTCTTTCCTGGCTTGCAGGATTTCTGCTAAGAAATTTGCCACACCATATTGGAACTACCTTATATGTGATTTGCTTCTTTTCTCTTGCTGCTTTTAAGATACGTTTTGCCATTGAATTTTCTCAATTTGATTGTAATATGTCCTGATATAGTCTTATTTGGACTGAATCTAACTGAAGAACTTTGACCTTCCTATATTTAGGTATTTATATTTTTCTGCATTTGGAATTTTTTCTGGTATTATTTCTTTAAATAAACTTTCTACCACCTTTGTCTCTCTGTCTTCCTTCTTGAATGTTAATGACCCAAACATTTGCTCTTTTGATACTGTCCAATAAGTCTTGTAAGCTTTCTTCATTCCTATTTATTTTTTCTTTTTCTTTTCAGTGCATATTTTCAAATAACCTATCTTCACAATCACAGATTCTTTCTCCTGCATGATCAGTTCTGCTGCTGATAATCTCTATTGAATTTTCCCATTTCATTCATTGCATTTTTCAGCTTCAGAATTTGATTTTCTTAAATAATTTCCATCTCTCTGTTAAATTTCTAGTTTTGTTCATTTATTGTTTTTCTGCTTTCATTAAATTGTCCCCCTGTATTTTCTTGAAGCTTGCTAAGCTTCCTTAAAACAATTATTTTGAATTCTTTGTGTGGCAGTTTGTATATCTACATTTCTATGGGGTCTTTTTTGCGTTATTTTGGTGGTACTATGTCTACTTCGTTTTTCATGTTGCTTGTTGACTTGTATTTTTGTCTGTGGTGCATTTGTAGAAGCAGAAATTTATCCTAGTTTTTGCATACTAGCTTTTTCTAGGAAAGCCCTTAAAAACCAGTCAGTCCATCCAGAGATTCTGGATAGACTGTCTGGTGTGGCCTGTGGGCAGGTTTATTTTTGAAGCTCTTGAGCAGGCTGGTCTAGTTTGTGGGTTATCAGGTAGGGGTAGGTCTGGTGTCTGGGTCCTTGGGGTTGAGTCTGGAGCCTGAATCCACTGGGACAGACTTGCTGATTAGGCCTATGAGGGCAGGCCTAGAGCTTGTATCCCTAGGGACCAACCCAAAGCCTTGATCCATAGGGGCTGACTTGGCACATGGGTGAGCCTTGAGCCTAAATCTAGAGGCACCAGAATAGTCCCAGCACTTGGGTCCACCAGAATGGACATGTAGCTTGAGTCCATGGGGACAAGCCTAGACCCTGAGTCCATGGGGGCTGTCTGGAGCCTGGGTCTGCAGGATTCATCCTGGACCCTCAATCTTTGAGGGCCAGCCTCACACCCAGGTCTGTTCAGGTGGGCCTGGACCCTAGGTTCACTGTAGCTAGGTGTTGGCCTTATACTGGGGCAAGCATAGAGCCTGAATCTGTGGGGGTTGGTCTGGAGCCTGGGATTGCAGTTGCTGGCCTGAAGCCTGGAGCCACAGAGACTGACCTGGGGCCTAGAGCTGTGGGAAGTGGACATAAATCTGGGTCCACAGGGGCAGTCCTGGACCTGTGTCGATGAGGTCTGGCTCAGTGCTGGGGTTAACTGGTATGAACTTGTACCCTAGGTCTTGTAAAGTAGGCCTGGACCCTAAGCCTAGTGGAGTGCAGGGCCACAGGGTCCAGCCTGCAGGGTGGTATTGCAGGATCTGGCCTGGGACTGGGCAGGACTGGAGCCTGTGTCCTTGGGTGTCAGCCTGGTACCTGAGACTAGGGGTGCTGACTCAGCACTAAAGCAGGCCTGAAGCCTGGGACTCTGTGGGCCAACCTGTTTCTGGGCTGATCTGAGCTTGGGGTTAGTTCTGGAGCCAATATCTGCAGGGGCTGGCCTGGAGGCTGGGCCCACTGCAGCTGGCCTGATGACTAGGGCTTTGAGTGCTGGCCTAGTGCTGGGATGGTCCTGAGCCTGCAGCTACAGAGGCCAACCTGCTGCTAAGGCAGTCCACAGCCCATGACTTCCAGGGCCAGCTCAAAGAGATTGAGTGAGTCTTGGGGGCAGCCTCAAACTCTGAGGCCACTTAGGTTAGCCTGGTGGTGAGGTGGGCCTGGAGGCCCAGTCCAAGTGTGTCAGCCTGGGGTCTGAGGCCATAGACACCTGCCCAGTTCTGGGTTTTACTGTGGCAGGCCTGGTGTTATATTTAAGGCAAAATCCAGTGCACACTTCTCTCTCCTTCCTCCAAGTGTGGGTTTCTCTCTCCACGCTGTGCTGCCTAGGGTTTGGGGAGGGATGGTTGGATCACGTGAATCTGTCCTTCCTGCCCTCTTCAATGTGTCTTTTCTTAATTCTGTGCTACGCTAAGGTGCTGTAATGTCTCACCCGGTTTCCTTAGCTCTTGGGAAGGTATTCTCTTGTGTGGAAAATGGTTCAAATTGATGTTTCCATTGGGGGATGGGCACTGGAAAGCCCTATTCTGCCAACTTGTTGGCATCCCCTAGACAATCTAAATCTAAGTTTTAGTGACCCAGAGGGAGATCACAAATTCTAATTGCACTTTTATAGATAATTTTCAATGGAGCTGCTCATACTGAAGGTTGTAAAAATGACTTAAGGAGAGTGTTGGCATTTCGCTACACTGTGGGTACACAGAGAGAAAAATAAAAATATAAAAATATCTTGTTTTAGTAGCTACTGAGAGGAAGAGTATTTCATCTTGCCCTTGCCATAGTAAAGATGTAACCCCCTTTCTAAGTAAGGTATATTGGCTCTTATTTTTTAAATATAAGGTTTTATACACTGTACAAAAGAAACTGGAACTTTAACTTCTTGTTAAAAGCTAAACAAGTAAGTGGAATGACCTAAACTTTGAGATCTACATTGTGGTAAAATTATGCTTTCTCTTAACAGCTTTCTCATAATGAATATTTGCTTATAATTTGTTGTAAGGGTGATAATAATTTCAGTTGGAGCCTCACTGGTAACCTTGCTCAGCCACATGACTGGAATGTAAGAGGCTGGGGCATTTTGGACAGCACAGATGTTAAATGTGAACACTACCTTCTCAGTAGCACAAATCTGACTACATCTTTAAGTCTCCAAGAGGTAAACTCTCCTTCTTCATAGGGGATTTCGCATTTTCAGAGCAGATGCAATTAGAAATTCTAAGAGTACTTAGTCCCTGAGATTTAGCTTTTGTTGGTTCCAAACTCTGCCAGTTTCCCTCATCATTGTTAGAGTCATTTTAATTCCTTCACTTTTCAAATGCTGTGCCTGCCTCTGCCACAACACTCTTTGAAGTAAGTAAAGACAAATAAAGACAGTGCAAATACAATCCTCTGAGGCAACAATGGATTCAGAAATGGATACATACATTAGACACTGCTTACCCAAGTGCTATAATTTGGGATACGATAGCAAAAGTTGTCCAAGCCCCCACCCTAAATCACCTTGGACAGCTGCCTTACCATCTGAAATTCTATCCCTAGGGATTCATTGGGCAAAAGAGTTCAAGGCAGAGCAGATCTTCTGTGGCACAGAACTGTATAGTTGGGAGGCCTCTGCAGGGTCTCCTAAAGAATTCACACATGCACCCCACAAGAGAATCAGCATTTGGTTTTCACTCAGAGGTCATCACCAGGGAAACTGTCAAAGTCAAGACAGGAAAAGAACAACCCCAATTAAATGAGTCATTTGACTGAACTTTTCTTTGCTTCTCACTTCTCTGTCCTTAACCCACCAGAAGAAAAAGAGCTTCAGGAAAGGGAGGATGGGGAAGAGTTTCTGCAACAGATCTTGATACTTTTCAATTCCAAGTCTTATGAGCCAAAATCTTGTTGCTGATGGAAGGAAGAGAAAGATTTAAATTGGATATAAGCTAGCTAGGTTGATGTCAAATAGCTGAGAGTGATGAGAAAGAATGGGATTTCCTTTAGAATGTCACTAAGGGATAGAAATGAAAATTCTACAGAATAGTTGAAGGAAATGACTTTTAAAAGAAAAAGAGAAACAACTTCATATCTGTGTCTCATCAAATTCACATCATTCATTCATCTGGCTACACATTGTTGTAAGTAATTCATATTTAAATTAGTTCGTCTAATCCTTTCCTCACTTAGTTTTCTGATGTGAAGTCACAGTGGAAATGGAACTGCTGATTAGGGAAGGCACAGAATAATTTTGAGGTATGAATGTAGTTTGGGTGAGACTGCCTGGATAATAATAATTTTGAGTCAGAGTTACCATGTGGCAGGCATTTTATGAGAATCTCTGGGAAAACTCACAACTTTGCAAAGTAACTGTTATTTACCCCAGCTTGCATGTTAGGAAAGCGCATCAGTGAAATCACGTGACTCATCTAAATAAATCAGTCTAAGATAAGGACCTCAGATAGAGGGCATAATTACAAGGCCATTCTGCAGTCATTACACATATCATGTGGCCTCCAGAGGGGAGGAGGGCAAGGGTATTTTGGTGGTGATAGTGGGGAGAAAGAGAAGAGGAGGTGAAAACCCAGAAGAGAAAAAGAAAATAAACAGGATAAGTAGGAAGATGCTAGAAATAACATTTTCCAACTTTACACTTACAGCTAAGGATGACCTGAAATATTTAACTTCATAAAGGTTTATCCATGGAAAATCAAAGTACTAACTTTAAAACACATAACATTTTTGTGCCTTACCATTATCAATCTACTCTTGGTTCTATATAAATGTCTATGTTTTTCAGAAAGGAACTTGTATAAAACTAATATTTAATCACAAAACTTGCTCCAAGAAAGGTCAGTGTTTTAGTTCAGATAAGCTGTTTATTTCCATGTTTGGGAAGACCCAAGCCAAAAAACCAGAATGGAAAATGGAATGTAGCCCTAGTTCTTCCTGTGACTCGGGTTTATTGCAAGGATTTCCTTTCACTGGAAAACATCAGACATAACAATATTCAAGTATGCTCACATAAATACATTACTCAGCAGAGATAACATAAAATTATACACAATTGTGAAGAAACTTAACCTCCACTATCTTTCACCAATGCAGACTTATGAAGCCCTTTAAGTTCTTTTATATGAATACAATATAAAAGATATCGGAACACCATTATTCTTTCTCCAGTGCCTAACCTCTTCCAAATGTCTGCATGCAAACACAGAACTGATAGATTATATGTCCTCAGTGTGTATGCATACGTGCATACGTGCACACGTGTTCATATATTTGCATGTGCATGAATGGAAGATTCTAAATCAAGTGACTCAAGAGCTGAATATATCTCTGCTTTAGTATTTACTGAGTTACACTGATAAAACCTAGATGCCGTACTAGAAGGAACTTCCATTAATGCACAATCACCTTCAGATCTTTTCTATAATCTGACCATGAAAATAAACACCACTTCTAAAGGTAAGGCCCAAAGTGATTCAAGGTGAACCTTAAGAAAATAAAAAAAATTGTCATAATTAAACCAGGTGTCTAAAATATAGGCTGTATGTTCTGTTCAAACTATATTTCCCTGTTTAATTTACATGGAATTTTTCTAAAATGCTAAGTACTCCCTTTGTGTCTGCCTATCACAATAAAACAATTTGTTCTCTTAATCTAGGAACATGAGGACATGATCAATAGAGGAAACCTGGAGGAAGAGGGTATGGCATGTTGAAATTTAAAAAGAAGCAATGTGTATTTGCAAGTCAAACCAATATAATAAAACCAGTGGTTAATTTTTAATGTTTTCAATCATCGGAATATACATGAATTTTCACAATAAAGTGTGCTAAAGTATTCATATCTTTTAGACCATTATTTGTCCTCCAGTTGGAAATCTACAAAAAAAAAAATTGACTTTTATTTGAAACAACAGTACATCTGAGAATCCAAAACAGTGTATCTCCATGTCACTCCAGCACTCTAATATGGAAGTGTTTCAACAGGATGTTCTTTCAAAAACAAAGGGGGAAATAGTCCACATATTGACTAGAAATATATTTGGCAAATGTGGGAGAATAATCTATTACAGTGGATTAATCAATTAATCAGGGAATTAATTTTATACATAACAAGACAGCTAGAGGTAAGCCAAGAGTTGGTACAGGTGTTAAAAGAAACAAAAACTGAAGCTCCTTCTAACTTCCTGCTTTAGACTTCTTTATATGCAAATTTCTCCTCATGATTGCAAGATGGCAGCTGTATCTTCAGGTATATCATCATTGTTCCAGGCAGAAAAAGGTGGAAGTTAGAAAAGCAAAAGATACATTCTATTTGAGTTTTTCACTTTAAAATAGTCAGGGAAACAATGGATTTCTTCGAAATTCTAGCTAGTATATTTCTAGTTATGTGACATTTACCAGAACAGGATAATAGAGCCAACTTTAGCACCAATGGAGTATGAAAGGTTGAGTATTTTTAACTGGGAACAAAAGTATCCCAATTTTCCTGCTGTTACTGGAGAAAAAGTAGTTTATGGAGTTGGGTAGATAAATTTTGTTATTGTTATGGAAGAAATGATTTATGGAGTTGGGAAGGCAAACAGCAATGTTTGCCAAAAGTGTAATGAATAGAGAGAAAAACTGCACTCTTACCAATGTAAAGAAAAATTACATGTTGGCTTTACTCTTATTTTTATGGCTCATAAGCAAACAAACAATAATTTGCCTATTTCTTACTCCTGAAGTGGTTTATATTAATGCTATAAGAGAATCTCACCTCCCTAAAAGCAATTTCAGTTTAACGAACTTGAAGCTTTTTCATCCAACTCTAGGTTCATTAGTCTTCCTAGACTCATTTCTTCTCCTGTGAATTGCAAATTATTTTCCTCTTTATTCAGGAACATACCATACCTGAAGAAAGTCCTTTGGCTCAATACTGGCTTTTTCTGTACATACACACACAAGCACACAAAAAAATCTAGCTTAATTGCCAACTGGTATCTAATCTTATTTCAAAATAACTCATAGTCTTTTACATGAATATATGTCAATATGAGGGAGATGATGATTTACCTTTTCCAGGACAGAGGATAGAATTATGTAAGTGTCTGATATCACAGTGATATTAGAAGGACACAAAAAGTCACTTTATGAGTATTTTCTTTTCTTAGGTCTGTCATAGCAAAATACCACAGACTTAAGTACATAGACACTTATTTTTTCTTAGTACTGGAGGGTAGAAGACAAGGATCAAGGTATTAACAGGCTTGGTTTCCTCTGGGGCCTCTCTCCTTGGCTTGCAGATGGGCACCTTCTCTCTGTGTCCTCATATAGTCTTTCCTGTGTGCACACACATATCTTTGTGTTTTCCTGAGTGTTCAAAGAGAAAAGTTTTTCCTGTAATGTTTTACCTAATGCTTCCCAGAATAGAATTTAGAGTCAGACAAACCTTGGTTTTAATGCAAGCTCTGATTATACTAGCCATAAAAGCTTGGCCAAAATAACTAACTTCTTTGTACCTCAATTTCCCCATTTATGGCATGAAGGAAATCCACTGGAGTGCTTTTGCTGATGGCCCCCCATTGGAGTGCTTTCGCTGGTACTTGTGTTACTACACCAGAGAGCTTTTGCAATAGGATCCCACTGCCCAGCCAGAGTGCTTTTGCAGGAGGCCCCCAGTGCCCCACCAGAGTGTTTTTGATGATGGCCCCTCATAGGAGTACTTGTGCTAGCATCCCTGCTGCCCTAGCAGAGTGCTTTCAATGGATGCCCCATCACCCCACTGAAGTGCTTTAACAAGAGATTCCTGCGGCCCCATAGGAGTGCTTTTGTCAGCAGCCCCTGACATAGCAATTTTGCCAGCAGCCTGGGAGCACCTTGACCCCTCCAATGCAGCTTGTCCTTGACCTCTGTGGGGATCCAGAGGACAAACCCATGTGCCTGGTCCCAGCCCCCCAGAGTTAGATCACACAGCCCAGGAGTGCCAAGCTTAGCCTTGGTCCTCTGAAAGCATCCAGAAATGAAGACAATCAGCTACATCCAAATTATACCATAGTCAAACCCTCAAGGAAATAAAGAACATAAAAACAGAAAGCCTCATCCAAAGGACAGCAGCTTCAAAGGATAAAGAAATATCAGCTTTCACAGATTAGAAAGAACCAGTGTAAGAACTCTGGCAACTCTAAAATCCAGAGTGTCATCTTACCCTCAAATGATCACACTAACTCTCCAGCAATGGTTCCAAACAAGATAGAAATGGCTGAAATGACAAACATAGAATTCAGAATCAGGATGGCAAGGAAGCTCAATGAGATACAGGAGGAAGTTGAAACCCAACCCATGAAAAAGAGTAAAATGATCCCAGAATTGAAAGACAACATAGCCATTTTTAGAAAGAACAAAACTGAACTTGTGGAACTGAAAAATTCACGACAAGAATTTCATAACACAGTTGGAAGCACTAACAATGGAATTGACCAAGCTGAGGAAAGAATCTCAGAGTTTGAAGACAACTCCTCGAATCAATGCAGGCAGACAAAAATAAAGAAAAAAGAACTTTAAAAACTAACAAAACCTCTGAGAAATACAAGATTATGTAAAGAGACCAAACCTATGACTCATTGACGTTCCTGAAAGGGAAGGAAACAGGAGAGAGAGTAAGAAACTTGGAAAACATATTTGAGGATACAGTCCATGAAAATTTCCCCAATTTCACTAGAGAGGTAAACAGGCAAATTCAACAAACTCAGTAAACCCCTGTGAGATACTATACAAGATAACCATCCCCAAGACACACAGTCATCAGATTCTCCAAGGTCAACATGAAAGAAAAACATCTTAAAGTCACCTAGATAGAAGTGATAGACCACTTACAAAGGGAACCCTATTGGGCTTACAGCATACCTCTCAGCAGAAACCTTACAGGCTAAAAGAGACCAAGGCCTTATTTTCAGCATCCTTAAGGAAAAGTAAGACCAACCAAGCATCTTAATACTCTGCTAAACTAAGCTTCTTAAGAAAAGGAGAAATAAAATCCATTTCAGACAACCAAACTCTAAGGGAATTTACTAGTGCTAGACCTGCTGTATAAGAGGTTCTTAAATGTGTTTTTGTGGTGGCATGTTTCTTTTGCTTCCATGTTTAACATTCCCCTAAATACACAGCCCACTGACACTATAAAGAAACTACACAATAAAGTCTAATCAAGCTAACAACACAATGATAGGATCAAATCCTCGCATGTCAATATTAACCTTGAATGTAAATGGGCTAAACACCCTAATTAAAAGATATAGAGTTGCAAGTTGGATAAAGAAGCAAGATCCAGGCCAGGCATGGTGGCTCACATCTGTAATTCCAGCACTTTGGGAGGCTGAGGCAGGACGATCTCTTGAACCTAAGAGTTTGGGACCAGCCTGGGAAACATAGTAAAACGCTGTCTCTACAAAAAAAAATAAGAATAATAAGTTTTTAAAATTATTAGCTTGCAGAGGTGGAAACAGGTGGAATTTATGACTCAGTCCCAGAAACAATTGAAGCAAAAACAAAAATTGAGAAGTGGGACCTAATCAAACCAAAGAGCTTTGGCATAGCAAAAGAAAGAGTAAACAGACAAACTACAGAATGAGAGAAAACATTTGCAAACTATGTATCTGATGAAGGTCTAATATCCAGAATCTATAAGGAATTTAAACAATTGAACAAGCAAAAAACAAATATCCCCATTAAAATAATGGGCAAAGGACATGAACACACTTCTCAAAGACATACATGTGGCCAACAAACATGAAGATAATGCTCAACATCACTAACCATTAGAGAAATACGGATCAAAATCACAATGAGATACTCTCTTAGAACAGTCAGAATGGCTATTGTTAAAAACTCAAAAAATTACAGATGTTCGTGAGGTTGTAGAGAAAAGGGAATGCTTATAGTCTATTGGTAGGAATGCAAATTAGTTCAGCCACCATGGAAAGCAGTTTGGGAATTTCTCAAAAGAGTTTAAAACAGAGCTACCACTTGACCCAGCAATTCCATCACTGGGTGTATACCCACAGGAAAATAAACTGTTACACATGCACATATATGTTCATCACAGCACTATTCACAATAGTAAATACAGGGAATCAACCTAGATGCCCATCAACAGTGGACTATATAAAGAAAATGTGGTACATATACACCATGGAATACAATGCACCCATTAAAAAATGAGATTATGCCCTTTGCAGTAACATGGATGTAGCTGGAGGCCATTAACCTAAGTGAATTAATAATAGGAACAATAAACCAAATACTACATGCTTTCACTTTTAAGTGGGAGGTAAACATTGAGTACACACAGACACAAAGATGGGAAAAATAGACACTGAGGACTACTACTGGGGTAAGGGTGGGAGCAAGGTGAGGGCTGAAAAACTAACTTACAGGGTACTATGCTCACCACCTGAGTCACAGGATCATTCCTACACCAGTCTTCACGAGATGACATGCAACTTACCTATGTAACAAACCTGCATGTGTATCCCCTGACCCTAAAAGTTGAAAATAAATAAATAAAATAAATATAAAATATATACCTTTTAGTGTCACAGAATGATTAAATATCAGAATATATATACATATATATGTATATATATTGCTTAGCACAGCACCTGGGACACCTTGGGATGTAATATTAGCACAAAGAGGCTAAGAGATCTCCTTTGGGAGGCAGACTCTGACACTCACTAGCTTAGTGACTCTGGACAAGGTCTGCAACATCCTCTACCACACTTTCCTCATCTCTCTCTCCCTTTCCCTTTCTTTCTCTCTTTGTGTATGTGTGTCTCATCACTCATTCTGAAGGAAGCCATTGACATGTCCTAAAGACTCAGGTAGCCTATGAACAGACTTACTTGGCAAGGAATAAAGGCCTCCATCTAACAGCCAGTAGGAACTGATGCCTGCCAACAATCATGGGAGTGAGCCTGGAAGTGGATCTTTCAATTGCAACAGAGTCTGAGGGTGACTGCCAGTGAAGCTAGAAGTTCTCCTGCAACCTCACGAGAATCTGAACCAGCCAGTCCGGAAGACCTTTTGGATCCCTGGCCCTCAGAAACTGCAGATTATAATGAATAAGTGTTATTTTAAGTTGCTAAGTTTTGTGGTAATTTATTACTCAGCAGTAGTTAACTGTTTTCCCCCTACAACATTGAAGATAAAGACAAATAACCAGGTAGACAGAAAGTCTTTTTGTTTTTCTCAGATGGCTCCTACACTTTCCCCTGGGAGTTTTTAAACATTATTAACCTTTATTTATAAAGACTTCAGGTTTGGAACAATTCTCACAAAGTGAAAAATCTGGTCAACATGATGACTCCAGACCCTTTTTTCATTTATTTTCATATCTGTAAAGAAGGAATATTTTTCATCACAGATTATATATGGACTGATAGAAAAGCCTGATGTAAAGTGAATCCAAGAGTGGGAAAAAACCCTTAAGGTTAAAGTAATGTTGTACCAACTTGGGAATTTTATAAAAATAGCCTGTGTCTATAATTTTATTGAAAACTAGACCAAAGAAGCAAACTAAAATTGAAAGCATTGAGTTATTACTTTCCTGCTCTGACAGCACAAAGAAATCATTCTGTATCTAGAAGGCCCTCAGGCTTTCTACTGACTAAATTGTACATATGATGAGGCTGACTGAACATGACATTTTATATGATACTGACATTATACTGAAACTAGTCTAGAAGCCAGTTTTTTTTTTTTAATGCCACTGATTTCCTTGGAGAAATAATAGAACTAATCTTCCAAACTGTTACTTTTTTTTCTCCACCCTTGGTACCTTTCCAAAAGGGCTCCAGCTTCCCTTTAAGGCAGACAATGGATGAGATGATTTGGGCTTTTCAATGTATTGTTGCTTGTTTGGCAATTAGCTCCTTATCTCTTGGGAAATGTAATTTGGAATGATGAGATCTTTTAATTTCATATCATGGAACATAGATAGATGTAACCAGAATGCCCAGACCTATCCTTGTCAGAGGGCTGTGGAAGCACAAAAACACCTTTGTAGTCCTGAGAGCAGCATCAGAGCCCATCAATGACCTGTCACAATTTCACCTGTCAAGACCCTTGGCAAAGGCATCACCGTATTGAATCCTTCCCTGAGATCTTAATCTGATAAATTATTTGCCTTCCCCCAACCCCAATTACTTTGTCAGTGCATTTATTCCACCATTCTTTTATTCTACCTGTTAATATTGTTGTTTGTATACTTGTCTTTATTTCACAAAGATGAATTGCCAGTAATTTTGCTTGACTTTGGGAATACAATTACAAAGGAGATATACAGTTCCTTAGCAGGACAAAGAGGATGCCACAGAGATCCTCACAATCCAGCAGAAACATTCTCCTCTCCTATCTTCTTTCAAAATATTGCCTGTCTCACCCCCTGTAACAGTCAGAGATAAGCATTGAGAAGGGGACTATAATTAAAACCCATTACTCACCTTTCTGTAAGAAATCATACAGATGAATCACATCATATTTAAAACATTCTTCCATAGACACAAGAACTCCTAGTCTTCCAGTCCCCTATCTCTACCTCTGTATGTATAGCCCCCTAAGCTTACTCAGCCTCCCATCCTGAGTGTCTTTGTGCTTCCAGTGTACCCTCCAGTATGGCATCTGCAAAAAAGCCTGTATCCTCAAGTTATCTGAATGATCCTATAACTTTCTTGCTTAGCCAAAACCAGCTGAAGGTTTGCTATGCCCTAATGACATTACTTTTCCCACATGGTCACAAATGGAGAAAGTTTGTTCTCCCTCTTTACACAGAACACTGGGAGGAGGCAGTTGGTGTCCTCCTTGTTCTCTATTACAGCTTCGAGATTAATGTTCCTCCCCTCGCCTAAAACAAACACACCAAGAAACTACATGAAACATATACCATCTGACACCACATTTCATTTTCACAGATATCTACCATCCACCCAGGCATTTCTTTTTCTTTTTGTTTTCTTTTCTTTTTTTTTTTTTTTTTTTTTGGAGATAGAGTCTCACTCTGTCACCCAGGCTGGAGTGCAGTGGCGCAATCTCAGCTCACTGCAACCTCCACCTCCCAGGTCCAAGCAATTCTCCTGCCTCAGCCTCCCAAGTAGCTGGGACTGCAGGCACATGTAACCATGCCTGGCTAATTTTTGTATTTTTAGTAGAGACGAGGTTTCACTATGTTGGCCAGGCTGGTCTTGAACTCCTGACCTCAGCTGATCCACCCGCCTAGGTCTCCCAAAGTGCTGAGATTACAGGCATGAGCCACCGCACCCAGCCCCGCCCAGGAATGTCTATATTTATTGATGATTTTAGCACTTGTCTCCAAGTCCTTATTCCCTCAGAATTTCTGTTATTGTTCATGGTGACTTTAATATCTCTAGATGATTCACTGAAACTTCTCACTCTGCAGGTCCTTAATTCTTTCCACGTCCAGTGTCTTACACTGATGTTCATGGTTATATCTTAGACCAGAGGGTGGACAAACTATGGCCCATAGCCAAACTGAGTCCACTGTCTGTTTTTGTAAAGCCTGAAAATGAAGATGGTGTTTCTATTTTTAAGCAGAACACAGCCAAGTTCATTCGTGTATATATTGTCGATGACTGCTTTCATGTTCCAACAGCAGAGCGAGTAATCGAGACAGATTTATTGCCTACAAAGTGGAAAATAGTTACTATCTGGTCTTTTACTTAAAGGTTTGTTGATCCCTGCCTCCTAGACCTTCTTATTACCGATAACTTCAACACTCAAATCTTAAACCAGCTTAAGTATAGATAAATAAATACATAGATAGATAGATAGATAGATAAAGACTTATTGCAGGATTGCAAGGCTACGGAGTAGCTAACAGACTAAAAAAAAAAAAAAAAAGGAAAATCTAAAGGAACTATAACAGGGAAATCATACAACATTCTTGTCCCTACTCCTCTGTGGGTTGTTTATTGCCTCAACTTGTGGACAATTTTATCCACCAGTAAGTTGGGATGGGGAAGGGCAATCACGGATCTAGTATCTGTTTTAGGTTTACATTGTCCCAGTTTAGTGATCCAGAGGGAAAAAAAAGAGCTTCTCTTTTTACTTGGTCATATAAAATTCCAGGGAAGAAATCGAATTGTCCTGGCTTAAGTCACACACCATTTGATAAACAACCCCAGTTGTATGGATAGTGTGTTATGATTTGTCAGACTAGGTCATATGAGCTCCCTGGTGGCTGGACAGGGGTTTGGGTGGCAGCATACCCTATGGACATTCCTACAATAACTACAAAAGGTGGTTAAGGAATATATTCCAGAACACAGGTGAGGGTACGTGGTGCTCCTACCAGAAGAAGGGGGAAGGGATTAATAACCAATCCTCTCCCTCCCAAAAAAGATATCCACTCATTTTCTTGTGAAGATTATAGTCTTTAGGTGCTTTATCCTTGGGCATTTAAAGGAAAATATAAATTACATAGAATTTTTAATGACAATGAAATAGACATTACAGGGAGGAGACAGAGACCTGCTTAAATTTCTAAATGCCCATTTAGTCCCTATGTAAGGGATGCTAAGCAGTGTTGGGCTACAAGTTAACTTCTGCTAAAGGTGGAATTTGCTTGAATATTCATAAAATCCTGGAACCCTCGGTTGGCACGGTGCACTTGGCCTTAGGGGCGCCTCTGGGATCACCTGCTGTGGGCAGGATGGAACAATTATTTTAAAGAAGGTGGGAAATACTCTAACACCTTTTTATAAGATTGTTAGCAGAAATCAAGAGTCTTTGGGGGCACTGTGCTACATCCTTAAATATATAAAAGGACAAGTTTCATCCAATTTCTAATCATATAATTTTTAGATAAAAGAGCTTCTCCTGGAAATTCCCAGATATTACAGGTCTTGTCTATTCTTGCAAAATGTGTTAACTATGTGTAAACTCTCAACTGAGTATAGCCACACATAGCCTTATAGTACCTTACTGAGGCACACTAATTACAGCCTTTAACACTATCTATGCCTGAAAGAAGAAAGAACTATCAGAAAGGAATGTAGAGTTTCCTGCCTATGAAAGATTTGCTGTAATTCTCTTCTGAATTGGCCCTTACTTGCTAGTATAGAAATCCACACATAACTGCAATGTGATGGGACAGGATAGTCCCATCCTAACAAAGGAGAAGGGGATATGGTTCCTTCCGTTTTCCCCCCGGAATCCAGTAGGGGAGCATTAGGAGAGGAGGGCCGCCACACAAACCACAGCACAGCAGAGGATGCAACCACACTAGAAAAGTCTTTGATGAAGAACACACATCAGACATTTTACATATAAACATCAGTAAGCTCAACCACAGTGAGAGGAAACAGGCACCTTAAAAGAGGAGACAGAGGGTTTGTGGCATTTTGAAGAAGTAGTTAGACATGAGTCTCACTTTATTGGATATTCTTTAAAATTTGCTTGAAACTTTGAAAGCTTTCAATAATTTTCATGTCCGAGGGAGGGGAGAGTTGCTTTAATAGAAAATTATAATTGTTCCTTTTTGTGTGAACTGAAAGGGTGTTTTCATGATGAAAGTCATCTTCATTTGGTTTTATAAATTTAACTTAGTATATTGATGTTTCTTTAAACAAGAAGCAAATGATATATATATACATACATATGTTCATTTGCTTTAATGAACATATATATGTTCATTTGCTTAGTATAAGACAGACATATATACATATATATTCATTTGCTTATTGTGTGTGTGTGTATATATATATATATTTACTTTAAGTTCTGGGATACATGTGTAGAACATGCAGGTTTGTTACATAAGTGTACATGTGCCATGGTGGTTTGCTGCACCTGTCAACCCATCATCTAGGTTTTAAGCTCTGCATGCATTAGGTATTTGTTCTAAAGCTCTCCCTCCCCTTGCCCACCATCCTCTGACAAGCCCTGGTGTGTGATGTTCCCCTCCCTGCATCCATGTGTTCTCATTGCTCCTCACCTCCCACTTATGAGTGAGAACATGTGGTGTTTGGTTTTCTTTTTTTTTTTTTTTTTTTTGAGACAGAGTTTTGCTCTCTTGCCCAGGCTGGAGTGCAGTGGCGCAATCTCGGCTCACTGCAAGCTCCGCCCCCCAGGTTCACGCCATTCTCCTGCCTCAGCCTCCTGAGTAGCTGGGACTACAGGCGTCTGCCACCACGCCTGGCTAATTTTTTGTATTTTTAGTAGAGACGGGGTTTCACCATGTTAGCCAGGATGGTCTCAATCTCCTGACCTTGTGATCCACCCACCTCAGCCTCCCAAAGTGCTGGGATTACAGGCATGAGCCACCACGCCCTGCCAGTGTTTGGTTTTCTGTTCCTGTGTTAGTTTGCTGAGAATGATGGCTTCCAGCTTCATCCATGTCCCTGCAAAGGACATGAACTCATTCTTCTTGTGGTTTTTTTGTTTTTGTTTTGAGATGGAGTCTTACCCTGTTCTTGAAGGCTGGACTGCAATGGTGCAATCTCAGCTCACTGTAACCTCCACTTCCTGGGTTCAAGTGATTCTCCTGCCTCAGCCTCCCGAGTAGCTGGCATTACAGGTGTGTGCCACCACGCTTGGCTAATTTTTTGTATTTTTAGTAGAGATTGGGTTTCACCATGTTGACCAGGCTGGTCTCAAACTTTTGACCTCATGATCCACCTGCCTTGGCTTCCCAAAGTGCTGGGATTACAGGCATGAGCCACTGTGCCTGGCTGAACTCATTCTTTTTTTATGGCTGCATAGTATTCTATGGTATATATGTGCCACATTTTCTTTATCCAGTCTATCATTGATGGGCATTTGAGTTGGTTCCAAGTCTTTGCAATTGTGAATAGTGCTGCAGTAAACATATGTGTGCATGTGTCTTTACAGTAGAATGATTTATAATCCCTTGGGTATATACCCAGCAATGAGATTGCTGGGTCAAATGGTATTTCTGGTTCTAGATCCTTGAGGAATTGCCACACATCTTCCACAATGGTTGAACTAATTTACACTCCCATCAACAGCATAAAAGCGTTCCTATTTCTCCACATCCTCACCAGCATCTGTTGTTTCCTGACTTTTTAATGACTGCCATTCTAACTGGCGTGAGATGGTATCTCATTGTGGTTTTGATTTGCATTTCTCTAATGGCCAGTGATGATGAGCTTTCTTTCATATGTTTGTTGGCTGCATAAATGTTTTCTTTTGAGAAGCGCTTGTTCATATCCTTTGCCCACTTTTTGATGGGGTTGCTCTTTTCTTGTAAATTTGTTTAAGTTCCTTATAGATTCTGGATATTAAACCTTTGTCAGATGGATAGATTGCAAAAATTTTCTCCTATTCTGTAGGTTGCCTGTTCACTCTGGCGATAGTTTTGTTTGCTGTGCAAAAGCTCTTTAGTTTAATTGGATCCTATTTGTCAATTTTGGCTTTTGTCGCAATTGCTTTTGGTGTTTTACTCATGAAGTCTTTGCCCCTGCCTATGTCCTGAAGGGTATTGCCTAGGTTTTCTTTTAGGGTTTTCATGGTTTTAGGTTTTACAGTTAAGTCCTTAATTCATCTTGAATTATTTTTTGTATAAGGTGTAAGGAAGGGATCCAGTTTCAGTTTTCTGCATATGGCTAAGCCAGTTTTCCCAGCACCATTTATTAAATAGGGAATCCTTTCCCCATTGCTTGTTTTTGTCAGGTTTGTCAAAAATCAGATGGCTGTAGATATGTGGTGTTATTTTTGAGGTCTCTTTTCCGTTTCATTGGTCTATATATCTGTTTTGGTACCAGGACCATGCTGTGTTGGTTACTGTATCCTTGTAGTATAGCTTGAAGTCAGGTAGCATGATGCCTCCAATTTTGTTGATTTTGCTTAGTATTGTCTTGGCTATATGGGCTCTTTTTTTGGTTCCATATGAAATTTAAAGTAGCTTTTTCTAATTCTGTGAAGAAAGTCAATGGTAGCTTGATGGGCATAATATTGAATCTATAAATTACTTTGGACAGTATGGCCATTTTCATGATATTAATTCTTCCTATCCATGAGCATGGAATGTTTTTCCATTTGTTTGTGTCCACTCTTATTTCCCTGAGCAGTAGTTGGTAGTTCTCCTTGAAGAGGTCCTTCATGTCCCTTGTAAGTTGTATTCCTTAGTATATTATTCTCTTTGCAGCAATTGTAAATGGGAGTTCACTCATGATTTGGCTCTCTGCTTGTCTATTATTGGTGTATAGGAATCCTTGTGATTTTCACACATTGATTTTGTATCCTGAGACTTTGCTGAAGTTGCTTATTAGCTTAAGGAGTTTCTGGGCTGAGATGATGAAGTTTTCTAAATATACAATCATGTCAACTGCAAACGGAGATAATTTGACTTCCTCTCTTCCTATTTGAATACCCTTTATTTCTTTCCCTTGCCTGATTGCCCTGGCCAGAACTTCCAACACTATGTTGAATAGCAGTGGTGAATATTTTGAGGGACATGTGAAGCAAGACTATTACCACCATTAATTGGGATATGAATGAAGTAAGGTAGGACTAGTCAGGTCAGCTATTATACTAACTGAAATAAAATTATGATTTCATCTTTACAGTACCATACGTACTTATGACCATCAGTCTTGGCTATTCTTATTTATATGAGAATATAATAATGAAAATAATTAATACCTCAAAATCAGGGAACCAAAGGGAAGAAAAAAATCACCCAAATCAAAATTCCACTTTTGAAGAAAGCTTAATTTCATAGGAGAGGTCCAACTAAAAGAATACAATTTAAAGTTAGGCAAGCAGAATATAATGCCAAGGTTTTGGTGTATGTACTATATCTATAAACAGATACACATATTAAAAATAACAAAGGGAAATTCATCAAAATATTCATGGAAATTATATTAATAGTAATGAAAATTTCTGAGTGATAAAAAAATTAGTGATTTTAAATATTATTTTTATTTTTCAAATTCTACACAGTGAGGTTATATCGTTCACATAATTTTAAAAAGCCAAAAAAAAAAGGATTTAAAAAAGTTAAAAGAGGCAGGATATACTTAAAAGCCAAATCATTTTTAACAGACGGGCATCTATACTTTAGAAAGAAGTTGCAGCATGGAAAACTATTGGTGATCTATTTCAGTTTTTCTATAGTTAGCCATAAGCCTTTCAATAGGTGACCTACATTATGAGTGAGCAGCAGCAAAAGTAACTATCTCTTCTGATTCATAATTAAGCAGCATATTTAATAGTCCTATTGATTTGGTTAAGTAATAAACTCATCGTTTTATCATCAATTTGATTTTCAAGGGTTTTTTGGCACAAAATTGTAACTGTTAACCATATTTTATTTCTCTTAGGTTAAGAAACAAACCCAACACTATTACAGTGTTTTCACAGGGATCTGTAAAGAATGTCTGAGGCAAGGCACAGTGGCTCACGCCTGTAATCCCAGCACTTTGGGAGGCTGACGCGGGCAGACCACTTCAGGTCAGGAGTTCGAGACAAGCCTGCCCAACATGGTGAAACCCTAACTCCACTAAAAATAGAAAAATTAGTCAGGCATGTTGGCACTCGCCTGTAATCCCAGCTACTCAGGAGGCTGAGGCAGAAGAATCACTGGAACCCAGGAGGCGGAGGTTGCAGTGAGCCGAGATCACGCCACTGCACTCCAGCCTGGGCAATAGAGTGAGTGAGACTCTGTTCCCCCACCAAAAATAAAAGAATGTCTGAGGCCTACAATTACGCTACAAGAACTAATAAAAATATTCTCTATTCAGAATAAGGAAAGGGAGTTTTGAGTTGCTGTTTCTACTACCAACCTCCTACTCCCACTGCTTCTTCAGGATCCACATCAGTAACAGCAGAGGGGCCTTGGGGAACACATATCTAATATCCCCAGTGGCCAATTGACCCCCATCTTAAACCAGGTGAGCATCCATGAAAACAGCCACCCTTGCCACTCTAAGCAAATACCCATGAAAGATCATTCAGAGCTCTCATATATTAGTGAATTATGTATCACTGTGCCTGTCCTGTTTTCCTTTCAACTCTATTATATTATTGATTGACCTTGGACTTTTCTACAGCTGCAAAGACGTTTTGGTTCCACTTTACTTATGACTATGTTTTCTCTTATTGTTTCTGTGTATTCTTCCTCCAAAACTTGTCTCCCTTTAGACAACATTATTAGGTTTAATCCCAAGTGAACAGTAACCAAAATAATGATTAAAAAGTATAATTAGAAATTTGCAGGAGTAGATATTGGAAAATGAGGGTATCTATTTAAATTATGGAGGAAACTAGATGGCAATTACAGCATATTTAAATTTATGGGATGGATAGATTTCAATGTTATCACTACAGTTCTGTGTGTATTTGTATAAACTAATTTATATGAACTAATGTCAAAAGTCTGAAATTGAGTCCTACTCTTCCTGGCTCATTTATAGAAAAACTGGCTGCATGGCCTTTGCAAGTCCCTTCATCTTTCTGCATTTCAGTTTCCTCATAGGTGGGAGGAATTTACTTACCTATTACCTAAGGACCCTTCATACATAAAATTCGATTATTCTGAGATCTTTCCCTATTCTTCCTCTCATATTTAATTGAAGTAAAGGTCCCATCAGTCTCATAGCTCCCTTCATCTCTTATTAAACAAGGATGGCTCTGTGTTCTCATCTGTTCTAAAGGTCTCTTAAAGAGAAATCAAATTTTTTGAGATTCTCAAGTCCTGATTGACTGAGACCTTTACATCCTAACAATAGCTATTTGATACAGTCGCTGGATAAGGCAAAGATTCTTCTGTTGATGTGTGTAAGTGCCTGTGAGTTCAGCCAGCAAAAAATCCATTTGATTGAATAGTCTTAGCACTAAACAAGGTCTCATCCCAAGGGATGTAAGGTAAGATAAAGTGTTGGGTCATCTTTTGTTGAAATCTTTGTACAATCCAAATGCCTTAGCTGATAACTTCATAGGCATTGGGGATATAGTTAAGGTAGATTTATTTTTTTTAATGAATTCTATAGTTTCTCGAATAACCATAGCAGCAATCATTGAGGGAATAAGCCATCCCCTAACATTGCAGTCAAAAATAAATAATGCAGATATTCTGTATTTCATAAAATTCTGCATAGTGAGAGAAACAGAAATATATATATTTTAGTGAACTTACACATACTGATCCAAAACTTTTATATCTTAACAGCTTATGGACATATATGATAAAATCAAGTCATTATTCTAAACTTATTAGTCAAATGGTTTATCAGCAGTTGGACAACTTTATGGTAAAGGGAGGTCTACATTTCAGGCTGAGACATTCCTAATTGGAAATGTATAAAAAAGTCCAAAAAATCCCAAATGAAATTCTAAAATATCTCTATGATGAGGACTTTTATTTATAAAGCTTTCAATATTTTTAAAGCATCTGAATATTACTTTTAATGGTTTAATGACATTATTAACATCTAATCCCATGCCTTTATGCCTTCTTCCAAAAGTTCAGCAGGCATTTTGCTAAAATCATGAAATCTTAAGCTTGATAAGCTGTAGGAAATGACTTTCTCTCATTGTTTTTTCTTTTTATTTCTTTTTTTTGCTTGACTCTTGTCCATTCTTAAACATCTGTTCAGCAAAGCTTTTCCTAACTCCATTTCCCCTGATAGATTAACCACTACCTCATTTCTGTTTTTCCTTTACCTTGGATATATTTGTGACATGCATGCACCATTCCATGCTTTAATGGTGTGCATATCTGTCTCCCCCGTAATGCTGTCGTGTCCATCTGTGTCCCTAGTACAAGGCACGGGGCCTGGCATACAATATGGGCTCAGTACATATCATTGAACTTGTGAGAAAACTGAGACTCAGAGAGAGGCTGTTTTCTTCAGATAATATAGGTCATTTATAACAGTGTTTGTACTGGGATTCAAATGACCTACCCTTAGCACGATGCCCCTCACTTAATTCATACATATTGAAGGAATTAACGAATCAGCATATTAATAAATCAATTGTTCTTGAGCACTTTCCATTGCACTATCCTAATCAAATAATAAATATAACATTTTTTTTAACCAGTCTTCTGGCTACCTGGCTTCAGTGAAACAAGTAATGAGGAAATGAGATTAATAAAACATCAGCGAGACCAGATATTTCACATACATTTGATTATTGTAGCCTCATGGAGATATAGTTTATATCAATCAGATATGCTAAAATTTATCTGGTAATAAAATTCTATTGTTAACATCTAACAGTCTAAGCTAGTGATCTGAGAGACAACTTTCTCACCAAGTCGAATATCTATCCAGTCAACACAGCTATCCCAGGATTCTTGTTTGGAAAATGAATCCTCTTGGGCATGGATCAGTCCATGTGTCACAGATGGTTTATGGATAGTTTGCTGGTTTCTCTTTTGTTCTGAAAGCAAAGAGTAACTTTTGTATTGAATTGAACGCTAAGCAACAGCTCATTTGACTTTAAGGGCCATAATATGTTTTGGGTATATCCCTTCTCAGAAATGAAGCAAGAACCCTCTTCCCTCGGATAGCCACAGGGCTTCCACTCTGATGTCAACCAAATACCTGTGCATACCTTGCCTTACCAGAGAGGTCTATCCACACTTACCTTTTCTAAAATAGGACCACACTCTGGCTTTCCCCTTCATCATCCCCTTTCCCTGCTTTTCTTGCAACTATTATCACCTAACACTCTTATTTTCTCAGTTTTTGTTATTACATATGTGTATATAATATGTTTATGCTGTCCAGAGCTTACACATTCAATATTTTTGGGGTAATTAGTAAGTAATGTCATAGATACACCAGAAATTCTGTTGGGAGTAAAATTCAGATTCAAGATTTTAAAATTGGTAAGGACATTGTAGGTCATGTGGTACAAACTATTTATTTTGTAAGTATGAAATCCAATGCTAATAATAACAGCTTTTTAATTGCACATTTCATGTTCCAGGCACTGAGTAAAGCGCTTTACATGCATAAACTCTTGTGACACTTCGGCAATTTTATAAGAGGGATCTTGTAACTATATTTTATTAATTTAAAAATAAGCATTTTCTACATTTCAATTTTAATGTTTTAAAATTATCATAATTGAAATCAGAATGATTATTACTTCAGGCATTTTGGAATTTGCTTATGTGAGTTTGGGAAATAGAAGAAGTAAAAAAAATCAAACAGAAGGTCTTTGTTTAAATAAAATAATAAACTAGATTACTGTGTTTACCGATGTGTTATTTTTCAAGAAAAGGATGTAAAAATAAATTTGCTAGTAATGTAGCTTCTATTTTTCTCTGATTTGTTAAGAAAGAAGAATTCACAATCCTTCAAATGCAAGAACCACATCCTCATCCCCTCTATCATGTACAATGTGTGAAACATCATTTTTCCAGTGCTGGTATGAGACTCTACCATATGGAAGAGTGGCTGGAACAACCAGGATCATGGGTCCTGACATTGTTTTCCAAGGTAACAAGGTAAAAACCAGGGGACATTGACAAGGAAAATTTATAAGTAGAATGACAAAGTTAAATTTCAGAAGCCCAAAGTGGAGTGGATAAGGTTAAAAGGCAGAGCTGCTATCCAAATAGCTCAACAAAGTAGAAAGTGTGATTAGAATAAAAGATTGGGGTCAGCTTTGACAAAATCAACCTTGGCAAGGGGATGGAGCAGATTCTGACAATTGTGCCCTCTAAAAACCAAGCATGAGTGATTTTTAATTGTCGGACACAGCTGTGTGCCCCTACGACCCCTGGCTTTAGGAGACGATAAGCCTCTGAGATACTTTCCACTCCACAGGGAGCAGACCCTGGTGACAGCACTTGGGTGGGTCCTCCTGGAGCACTAATCATTCTAACAACCAATATCTGGCTAATGAAATAGATGAAATTAGAAATCCACCAAGAGACTCAAGAGACAAGAAGATGTCAGGCATAACCTTCAATGAACAACTCCTCACAAACACAAGTTAACATGCTGCACAACAGCCTTTTTCTTGGGTCTCGAGAGTACCAGAGTGACAAATTATCATGTGCACAGTAATCCAAGTGGATGACATTCTGTCAAGGCTGTCCTAATTACAGTCTTGCATTTATGACACAGCAATCAGGAAGACCATTCTCAACTCTAATCCCTGTTGTTTTGTAGGCTAGTCATTCAGCTTCCAAATAAAGCTACCTCAGAAAAAAAAGCCCATTTGTAAAATTAAAGTGATCAGGTTAAAGTGATAATATGAACAAGTATTTATTAATTTATGAATACGAAGGTTTTCTTCTAACACAAAAATATCTTAATGAATGTAATCACACTTGGCAATCCCTGCTAGACACTTATGAGTAAGAATAAATGCTCATGAAAAACTGCTCTTGGTTTTCAACAGTTCTACATTTCAAAAAATAAAAAGCTCAGCAGTTAACTGCTGCAGTGATGATGCAGAGGATTCAGCCTTCCACTTGAATATTTCAGCCTGACATCACTGTTTATTCACCAGATGAATGCTGGTTTATCCAAGCCACTTGAACAGGGCAACACTGAGTCAGAGGAAGAGTGCTGCCACAGCATCTGAGATGTTGAGTGCAGCTTTAAGCGGCTGTTTGGGGACTGTAAGCCACTGACTGCAGCTAGTCCTTATCGAATGCCTACTATTCACCAGTGAATTTTTAAAGACATTGATATATTTTATCTGATTTCATCCATACATCAAACTTCTAAAGGAGAATTACTTTTCCTCATTTCACAGATAAGGAAACATAGGATTATATTAAATAAAAGTTAAATAATATCTCCAAGGTCACACAATTACATGGGGGCAACAGAAAAGTGCCTCTCCCATGGGAGATGGGTACGGGGGCAGGAGGGAGGATGGAATTAGGGATAAAGAAAAAATTTGCTCTGTCTGGATTAAACTAATAAGATCCATATGCAATATCTGTGTATAAGCCTTTTATAGGAGTATAGAATTAGGGATAAAGGAAAAATTTGCTCTGCCTGGATGAAACTATTAAGATCCATATGCAATATCTGTGTATAAGCCTTTTATAGAAGTAAACTCCAACTTTAGTTTTCTAATTTTTTTCTTTTTTGGTTTTATGAAGTGTGCCTAAAGACATTTTAAGATTTTGTAAACACCAGAATCTTGAGTTAACATCAGGCAGTTATTTTCAGGAAATATATAACTGGAATAGAATTGGAATTTTTGAATTTAGAATATTACCCACTTGTATTGTACTGTGTTTAGAGTAGTATTTGTCAGAGCAGAGTAGGGGGGATTGTCAGTCCAGAGAACAAGAGACCCAAACAGCTAGAAGCCAGCTATGCCCATTCAGAACTTCATACTTGTGGAGGCAGACATGGCCTCATCATGAAGAAGGTGCATCAGACTGCTTTGACAATATGCCATGAAGCACGGGAATTGTAAAACTCCCCTTGTTTTGATCCACGCTCACCAGGCAGGCTTCTGATGGTAATTTTGCTTCCTGAACATCACATTTAATTGGAAAGATTCTATTGACGCAAGCACTCTAGTTTGCTTACCATTGCATTTATTACTGTAAATTAGTCAACCAGAGTTATGGAGATGTGTCAGTTTCCACAAGCTTGAATAACATAAGCCTGCTCCTGAAAGGTATGTCAGTTCTCAGTGTGCTAATAAAACAGCATGAAAATAAGGAGACCAAACTCCAAAATGATGAACTCACCAAATGATTATACCTACACCTGTGTACCGGGCCTCTTCAACTCAGTGAGCTCTGTACAACATAACAGTCATGGTGCAACTCAGCTGGGAGAAAATTAATCCAGGGATAAGTTCTTTTTGAAACCATCTGTTTCTTGCTGTCAAAACAATTCCCAGTGTAATCCACTGGTCTGTACATCTTATAGGAATCCTACCCTCCCCCGCAAAAAAAAATAAAACAGCAACCAGAACTTAAAGAAAATAATACACAACAGAAAACTCTAGTGAATATATCTAATACATGAAACAAAACTCTTCCCTCAGCTAAATACCAGACATGCAGTGGTGTAGTGATATTTCAGTGGTAGCTGGAACTTCAATAATTGTGCTCTTAAAAAGACAACTGTTACCCAGTGCTCAGATGATCGGCTCTAACTCCAATGTCCAGTAAAAAGAACCAGGGTTCTTTGAAGAAATGGCTACTTTTAGAGCTGGGGGCATGGGATAGACCAGGTAAATTAGGAGCATCTTACAGTGCCAGGATTTAAGGAAGTACTCAGAGAATAGAAGGATGGAGGCATGTCAGAGCCAACCTGAAAGACCTTCTAATGGCCAAAGCTGGAGCAATGAGAACAAAATAAACAAGGATAGTATTGGGTGATAAGGCAAAGCATAAAAGAAATATCCCAAGTCCAAGTCCATGCTGACATAAATAAATGATTGAATACATAAGCAAAGGTGGAGACGAGAATTTCAAATAGTTTATGTGGCTTCCCCCCTCTCCAGGCAGTGGAGCTTAAACTGCCAACCACTTTTGAATGTGGGATACCTGTAATGACTTGTTTCCAATGTATAGAGTAGGGAGAGCAGGGAGGGCAGGTGACTTTACAATGGAGAACCCTGTTCAGGTGATTAAGATTAACATCTTCATATCTACATCACAGGAATAGCACGTAGCCTTGATATGACGTGATGTGAATTTGCCTCTGTGATCTTTCTCACAAAAGCCCCACATCCCAGTCAAACCGTGAAAAAATATTAGACACATCCATATTTAAGGACATTCTACAAAATACTCCTCAAAAATGGAAGGACATGCAAACTAAGAATGATGAAGTAATTGTCACACAGTGGAGATGACAAAGGAGGCATGATGAATAAATGTAATGTGGAATCCTTGAGAGGATCCTGGAACAGAAAATGGACATTAAGGGAAAACTAGTGAAATCTGAATAAAGTCTGGAGTTCAGTAAACAATATTGTACCAATGTTGTTTTCTTAGCTGTGATATACCACCACAGTAAAACAAGATGTTAGCATTAGGGGAAACTGGGTGAAGGGTACAATTGAGCTCTCTGCATTATCTTTGCAATTTTCCTATAAATCAAAAAACATTCTAAAATTAAAATCTTATTTTAAAAATTGCTTTCTTCAGATTTTGTCTGTATTGTATTTTAAAGGTATGTAATGAAAAATTATGTCAGGTGGATTTTGACATTTCTAATTGTTCTTCAATGGTCAAGTCAACTTTGAAAGGTTTCATTTGGATTTGAGCAACACAGCAATTCAATTAGATGCCACATCGAACCCTCTGTACTGAGGATCTTGAAAGGCACAAGCTCTTTGACCTCAATTATAATAGTAGGAACCTGTTTTGATCTGGCTCCTTAGTTTCTAGTAAAGGATAAACCTGGTGGTAAAAATGAATAGATAGTAAATGAACAAAAACAAGATCAATAAAGCAATCTTGTCCTTATAGGTTCTCAGCTTAGCTTGGAAGAAAATAAACAAGGTGTGTTTTGAAGGGTTGCCCCATGAGAAGCAGAGTCGTGACAGAAAGTTATTTATTCATTCAATAATCTACGCAATGAAAAACATTGTTTTCCTATTGTGAACTGGCTAATCCAGAAACAGAGAAAAAATTAAAGCCCCTGTTATCATCCTCAAGGAAGTCATAATCTGGGGACTGAGGTAGGCAAGGAGACGGAGAATATAAATCACTGATGACTGCTAGAATGCCAGCTTCATCCAATGCCCATGCTTGGTGAAATAGGCAAGAGGCTGCCTCAGTGCACCGCCTCTCTCCACACTATCAGTGGGTAAGAATTTAGAGATCATTCCAGATTTATGAAGAAAAAAAATTCAGATTAAAAACTACCTTGAAAATCTTATCTCCTTTTTAAGAAGTCATTACTTAATGGAAATGTCTCTGTCTCCTTCAAATATTGTTCCTGCTACAACCACCTGGACATTTATTACTTAACCATTTTATGCCCACTTACAAGTAAGTCACCATAGTGACCTAATGGTATCGGCTTATCCTTAAAAGGAGATTTATGATTCCTAAAGATTTCTAAATGCAACCCCTAAATGAGTGAAGACTGTTTTTGCCAATACTATACCATACAGATTCTTTATCTCCTCTGCCTTTGCAATCTGGACATTAAATGTTACCTGGCCAGTATCTGCCCTGACCAGCAAGTCATAGGCAGCATTTGAAATTATGTTTTGTTTTAAATCATTTTTACTGATGAACAAAATATACCCCCTTTAAGTGTACATTTCAATAAGTTTTGATAATGAATATATGTATGTAACCACTGCAATGACAAAGATATAAAACATTTTTTCCATCACCCAAAAATGTCCCATACTCCCACTTCAGCCCCAGGCAACAATTTTGTTAATCTGAGTATTCTGGGAAGCAGATGTCGAGAAAGGATTAGCCATGAAACAGATTTAGGGAAAATGCTGTGAAAAATAAAGGGAAGAGAATCCTGAGAAGACCTGGAGAGTCTACACAGTATGCAGTTCCAACACCTGCAAAAGAAAGGAAGAAGGCAGGATAAGGAGGTAAAAAAAAGGCTTAGACTGCAGTGCAATTCCAAGAAAGGTTTGGTTAGGCTGAGGGGGTGTCCTCAAGGCAGTCTCCCACTGGAGGAGTCCTGTGTCTCTTAGGAATGGGCCTTAATCAGTACATCCTCTGTGCTGGGCTGCTGGCTGGGTGTAGTATCCCATTGTAGGATTATCAGTTACTTTACCCATTCACCTGCTGCTGGACATCAGCATTGTTTCCAATTTGGAGCTATTACAAATAAAGCTGCTGTGAACATTTATGGCAGCTCTTTGTGTAAACATGTGCTTTCATTTCTCTAGGTAAATACATAAGAGTGGGACTGCTGGGGCATATGGTAAGTATTAATGGTTTAACGTTATAAGAATCAGCCAAATTTGTTTCTTAAGTGTTTGAGTCATTGTATATTTTACAAGATTTCCAGTTGCCTCCATCTTCTCCAAAACACGGTGTTAGTCTTTTTAATTTTGTCCCTTTTAGTGAGTATGTAACAGTATTTCAATGTGGTTTTAATTTGCCTTTTCTTGATGACCAGTGATGAGCGTCTTCTGTTCATATGCTTCCTGGTAACCCCTTTTAAAAGTTTCCAAGAGTCTCATCCCATTATAGCATCAGCTCAAAGGCCCATTACAGCATTAGCCCAAAATCACTGAAATCGGACCCAGCCAGAAATGAAGTTCCAGGGTGTAATCTGTTAAGTACTGTTCCTGGGGCACAATTCCTCTCCTTTGTCAGATATATGTTGAAAATATTTTCTCCCAGTCAATGTCTTTCCTTTTCATTTGCTAGGACCTTACGATTAGCACAATCCCTAGGCAATATATCACCAGAAAAATAAAAGAAGTTTATATTTAATATAAACCTATGAGTGTAACAGCTCACCTTTGACACATTAGACCAAATATATGTCTTCTTAAAGCACCATTCTGTAAAAGATTTTGTTGCCTGCTTCCTCTCAGTAGGAGATCTGAATAGGAAGAATATCGGGTAGGTTGATAGTTCGAACTCTAGATAGCTAAATATCTCAAGACCTGAAGATATGGTAATTCAAAATGCTATCTAGTAATCACCGACTACGCACCATTTTGAATTGCCAACTACCTACTAGATAATTCCATCTCAATCTTTAATTTGGGACATAAGAATTAACTGAAATTATTGATCCCACAAGATGGAATGAGAATTAAAACAACTATAATTTTTAATAATCACAAATAGCATAAAGCAGTTTCTCCTTACTAAACAGCTGGAAAAACTGACTAGCCAGGTGGATGGCTAAGATAATTGTTTCTCCTGTTGATGTAGATGATTTCCTTTCCTTCTCTGTCCAGTTTATGGCAACTCAACTCTGTATCCCAAGCTACCCTCCACACGGGTGTTGTTTGAAGGTTTAACAGCATGCTTATCCCTAGTTGTAGAACATGTTCAGTCTCTGGATTTGAAATCACTGAAGTTTTGCTCAGTGACTTTGAACAGTCTTCCACGGTAACAATGATTACTTTTTTTCTCCTGTCAAATAGCATTTAGCAAATGCCTGATGCTCTGTTCTTATCACAAGGCATGGCTTCTTATTCCCTCTGTGTGGTGCATCGTATCTGTATGCCTGTGCATGAGGGGCCTCCCTGCTCTCCTGGTGGGTTGAGATGCCTGAACCCTCTTAGCTGGTGAATATCACTTAATTTGCTTACAAGACCAAAACATTTTGCTTGTTGGAAAGATAATAACATCATTATATTTCCTGTGCAATATTTTAAGCTAACCCTTAAATATCTTCCTATCTGCAGAGATTTTATTGTTCAAACACTTTACATCCAATTATCCAAAGTTTATTAACCTCTTGATCTATCAGAAAGCATCTTACCTATCAGGAAAGTAGGAGAGGGGGAGACAGAAGAAAGATGGAAAGAAGGGGATGGAGAGAATAAGAAGAAAGAGTGAAAAGATGCACATTTTTTTGGGTTACTACAGAGTACCTGACAGTGAAGTGATTTATCCATGTTCCCTATTGAGGGAAAAATAGTAAATCCATCTAAAAAATAACCTCAAAGAAGTTGTAAGATACTACTTTGACTAGGAATAGAGATATTCTTTTAACCTTATATCATCTAGCTATCACACTTTGTCAGTTTATATTTGGCCGCTAAAAACAGTGCCAACCACAGGGATTTAAAATACATATTTATCTCACATAATAGAAGTAAACAGTTGATGCCATTGATTCAGGACTTCAAGCATATTAATGCTAAAGTATCTGAGATTCTCTTGACCATTTTTACAAGGTCCCAAGATGGTTGCTGTGACTTCAGCTATTTCATTTCCATTTCAGGAAGGTAGAGAAAGGAGAGGGGAAAAGGACATGTCTCCCAGCTGTGTCAGTCCTTTAAAGAGCTTTCTTGGAAGCCCAAGCCCACCCAATGGGTGGCCATTATATCTCATTAGTCACCCAACTGCAAGGAGGCTTGGGAATGTCATTTTAAACTGATCATATTACAGTAACCAAAATTAGAAGGATTCTGGTACTGAGAATTGAAATTGACTAGGCAACCAGTAGTCTTTGCAGTCCTCTTGCCTTCACACTCCAGGGCCTTAGAAGAACCTTACATTCCTGTTCTCTCCTTAATCACTTTTCATTCACCCTTTAGTATATCTAGCTTCTGCCTCCACCACGTCTCTGTAACTAGTATATTTCATCCTCTCAGCATATTACATGCTCTTATCTGGAGTGTTTATCCATAATTAAATTCCTTCTTGTAAAAATTTCTTGCTTGCTTTACAGAACATTAAGCTAATTACCACCCACTGTCCAGCTACTCCTTCTCACCTCCTTTCTTGGCTCCTGGCCCCTAACCCTTCTGATTCCTATGCATTCTCTCTGGCAATATCTTTCACACCTGTGGGATCAATTTTAATATGACCTATACTTCTCCGCTATACTTTCTTCTCATTCTCAGACTTTGAACTGCTAATCACTTACCAGAGACCATTTTGAAATGCCAACTACCTGTTTAGATAATTCCATCTGGATATCTTACAGGAAAATCAGATTCTAGATATTCAAATCAAACTTGTCTACCTCTTCTTTTTTCACCTGAAATCTTCCATATTTTCTATCCCAACTGATGTTACAGAACTAATAAGAATCAGGGGAAAAAAAGACATGACCAAAAAATTATTCATCCTTTAGGCAGAGTCAATGGTTAAGTATTTTCATGTCCCGTCTTGAGGCAGCACTCTTTTCACGGGGGCACTAGCTGCGGGGGGTCTGTTCCTGCAGACCCCTGATTCGGCGACGGATGAATAAAGTACACTGACACACGGATATTCTGCTCTGCCAGTCCAGCTGAGGGTCCGAGCAGCTTACAGGTTCCAAGCTGAGTTCTGTAAACAGTTGTGACTCAGCCCTCATCTGCTAGTCAGGCTCGCATTTATTCAGTAAGACTAATTAACAAGAGTTGTGAGTAAACACCACTAGAGGGTAAAGATTGAAGGCCAGGTTCGGAGCCTAAAGCAAACACCATTTGCGGGTAATAAACTTCTGCAGACTGCTGCCCCCAAGTAGGAGGCCGTAAAGTACCCACAGGTAGGGGTAGTTTGAAAGGTTAGTCTTAAGCTTGTATAAGTAAGCAGGTTAGTAAGATAAACTTCCCACATTCCTTTGTACTTGCACCCTAATCTTTCTGACTCCTGCAAAGAGACCCTGGCTGCCTTCAGCCAAGCAATCTGAAGCTATGCAAACTCTCGGGCTTCCCAAGAGAGTTTTTGGCTATTATATAACTATCTTTAATATTTTTCCCACCAGCCTGCTTGAACCCCAACTCCATCTCATTTCATTGTCACTATAATCCTACAAGAAAGGTACTTTATTATATGCAAGATACAGGTAAGAAGACTGAGACTTAGAAAGGATTAATAATTAATACCAGAGAGATAGTAAATGTTACTCCCTCCTAGCCTCAAATCCAAAATCATTATATTAGGCTGTTTCCCCTTTTTTTCCTATTAAGATATCTGACAAAACTTTCCTATATATGTATCTGCCTAGGTAAAGTGACTTATTCTAAAACAACCCTCACAAAATTCAGTGGAGTGCACCTTATAACAAATCTAAATAATTCATCTATCCCACAGCCATTGCTTTAATGCAGGATCTTCGCATTTCTTATCCACGCTAATACAAATAGCTGTTAAAGTCTCCATATCAGTGTTACCAGGTTTCATTTTCTTCCTTCTCCCCTGAATAAAGAAATATTTGTAAAACTAGATTCTGACCATGGCAGTACCTTGATGGTATTCCTTCAGTGACATTTTATTATGCACAGCATGAGGGCCAGACCCTCAGGATGATAAGCAGAGTCAGCCGTGGCTGGGCCCATACCTGCTCCTCCCTCACGTTTGCCCTCTGTGTTAGCTACAAGTGACTTCTTCTTGGTGACTCGTTGTCCTTGCATATAGTGGTCCCTCTGGAAGTTACCTCCCTTCAGCCCATCTTCATAACTTCCTAACATCTTTTGACATTTGGATTACCTATTACGCTCTTATTTCTGTATTAGTCTGTTCTGCATTGCTATAAAGGAATACTTGAGACTGGATAATTTATAAATAAGGATTTATTTTGCTCATGGTTCTGTGGACTGTGCAGGCATGGCGCCAGCATCTGCTCAGCTGCTGGTGAGGCCTCCGGAAGCTTACAATTATGGCCGAAGGTGAAGGGGGAGCTGATGTATCACATGGCAAAAGAGGGAGCACGGGAGAGAGACAGAGGTGCCAGCCTCCCCTAAACAACCAGATCTCACATAAACTCATTATTGCAGAGAGGGCACCAAGACCATTTATGAGGGGTCCATCCCCATGACCCAAACATCTTCAACCAGGCCCCACCTCCAACACTGGGGATTACATTTCAACATGAGATTTGGAGAGGACAAACATTCAAATTATATCACCCCTCTGGGAAGTTCCCTAGCTCTTCCAGGCAGATATAGTGCCTTCCTTAAATGCTCACAGTCAAGTGCAAGATACACTTGAAAATATGTAATATATTAGCTTGATGCCCTGCCACAGGTTAGACTTCAGTTGCCATATTAATATAGATATTGTTATTTTTCTGTAAACTTTGTTTATCCCATTTCTTCTCCTTCCTCACAATTAACATAAAATAATGAAGTAAGTGAACCGAGCTTCTGTAAGATGTTATTGGCGTAAGAATGAAACCAACAAGTATTTTGTCCTTTCGCAATACTCTGGGAGGAAAAAGCATTACCAATCATGTCCATGGACAAAGCGCCAAGAAAAGCAAGGGGTATGTTCTAAATGCATAGTAATGTCTTCCTTTCTTACTTCATACCACATGGGATAATTACTCCTGATTTTCACAGTATTCATCAGCTTTGCTGCAGTAACAAACCCTTTCAAGTTTCATTGGTTTCCTACAATACATTTTTCATGCCCATTCATGTTAAATGCAGCTGCGGCTCTGCTACAGGCGGAGGCACTGCTCCATGGGTTTTCTCATTCAAAGACCAGGACGAAAGAACAGCCACCATCTGGGACTTGTCATAATAGCATGAGAGCAGGATGCCTCACACAGTTACATTTCATAATTCTGTCACATCTACTCACATTTACCTCAGGAAGTCACATGATCAAGCCTAGGGCAGAAAGTGAGAAAGTAGAGGGAGATACTGAAAGTGACATGGCAAGGACAAAGAGATATAATCCCCTTATAGGGAAGGGAACAAAACAATATTTCAATCTACCTCATTCAGCCATTGGTTTCTAAATTTCTTTCTGTAGACCTCATACTACAGTGGAAAGAGGGTACATCAGAAGTCAGATGGGAACATCTGTCTCAGCTCTTGTCCAACTCAATCTCACTGAGGTTTGGTTTCTTCATCTATAAAATGAAGGGATAGGACTAAATCATCTAAAAATTACCCATCCAAATAGGCCATCCAAGTTTTGTGTGACACTTTCTTAGTCTGTCATGATTGGGAAGGAAATGCAAAATGCAACAAGAAAAACTAGTTTCCATTTATAAGGACTGGTTCAAACACATGATGCCACAGATGTAAATTCTATTATATTTTATTGGGAGGCTGTTGGGTTTTTTTTGTTTGTTTTGTTTTTGTTTTTTCCTGTAACATATTGACATTACCAATTTGTTACTCTTTCATTTGAAAAAAAACATGTCAGCCATACGTACTCAAGTCTACTGTATTAGTACGTTTTCAGGCTGCTGATAAAGACATACCCAAGACTGGGAAGAAAAAGAGATTTAATGGACTTAAAGTTCCATGTGGCTGGGGAGGTCTCAGAATCATGGCGGAAAGCAAGGAGGACCAAGTCACATCTTACATGGATGGCAGCAGGCAAAGAGAAAGAGAGAGAGAACTTGTGCAGGGGAACTCCTTTTTAAAACCATCAGATCTCATGAGACCCACTCACCATTGCAAGAACAATGAGAGAGACCCACCCCCATGATTTAACTACCTCCCACTGGGTCCCTCCCACAATATGTGGGAATTGTGGGAGTTACAATTCAAGATGAGATTTAGGTGGTGACACAGCCAAACCATATCATCTGCTAAGTTGCAAATGATAGTCTTTTCATTGCAAATAACAGAAAATCCAGCTCACATTGTTGTACACAATAAGATGATTAATGAGTTAAAATAGCCCAAAAGTCTACAGGAGAAAATGGCTCAAATCAGATGTGATTTGATTTGATAAGTAAATCATTTCACCAAGACCCTGTCAGCTTTATCCCAAGACTAAGTCTTCTCTTGGTGACAAAACGATTACCAGCTGCAATTTCAGTAATGTATGCCCTTCCTTCCAGTCCCAAAGGAAGATGTTTGCCACCCTAACTATTGACTAAAAGTTCTGGGCTTTACTCTGAGTGGACAAACCTGTGCCAAGTTCTTATCCTTGAACCAATCTCAGTCAGAAAGAGAATATAAATGTGCTCTTCAGCTTCTGCCTACTCAGATCCCCTGGCTTTGCCCAGTGGGGAAGGAAAACAGCAAATACTGGAGAAGCAACCAGTCAAATCAACAAGTAAAGTCAGAGATTTAAAGAGAATATTTTAATGACTGCTTTGTAAACTTTATCAATACTAAGGAATATATCACGTAAAGAGATAGAAGATGATAGGAAATAATCCACCACATTTACATATCCATGAGCATATTTTATGCTACTAAAAAAGATCATGACTTATTCTAATCTGAATTTTGTAAATTTTCAGTGTGTTTTCCTACTGAGAGTGTTTACTTTGAAGAAAGTTAAATTTTCCTATTTTTAGAGTTCTTAAAAATCTTTCTGAAAAAAAGGAGGTTCCACTACAAATGGTTCAATATTTATGGTGAAGAAAACATAAATCTAATTTATCATCCTTAGAAGTTACCCGATACTTTTATATTGATTTCAAGATTTTATGAATACAACTTATTTTGCTTGACTATCTCTTTTGTTATCATAAACAGAATGTTCTTTTACCTGGGGTCAGAAATAAGAAAGCACTCTATTTGAGGGGAAAGAGTCCTAGATTAAAACACACAGCACATGACAAATGCCAATCCCTTTTTGTTCCTTTTAATTTCAATATTATTCTCTTATTCCCAGAGGAGTCCTTGGAAAAGCGGGGCATATGAGTAGCTTGTGGAGGAGCTAAATAGCAGAGAACAGCTTTTAGTTTCTGAAGAATCAGGTCTTACAGATGTGCCTTCAATCTTTTGTATGAAATACTGGGAATTCCTAGAGCATCGACCACATTTATTCCTAAGGAAATGCCAAAATGTACTCCAAACATAAATATAAGTGATTTTTGGATTATCTAGTTTTGTTCCTTTCCAATAGCTTAGAATATTGAGTCAACAGCATGTGAACTTCTTATTCACAGTTAAACAGAATATAGCCTCCTCTGAATTATTTATACTAATTATGGGGAAAGAGAAGAAATGTCACGAATAAATTAAATTTGTAGGTGAACAAAAATATCTGTATTTTCATGGCGTATTGTATTTATCCTTGAGCTAGAATGTCTCACAGTACAATTTCTTATAATGTTTTACCTATCAGACTTGAAGTTTTGGGGTGCCAAGTTATAAGGAATTGAGGCAGGCACTACAACTACAATCAGCAAGTCATGGTTAGTCATCTCAAGGAATGTAAAGTCTTAGAGAAGACACAGATAAGAATACTAAGGTTCACAAAACAGTAAGATAATTGCTACAATTGCTGTAGGGGAACAGGAACAGGAAGAGGGGGAGCCTGAAGAATACAGAAATTCTAAAGCTAGGTAATATAGGAGCTGAATGTTCAACGATGAGATATCTAGACAGCTGATGAGAAAGGGCATATGTGGCCAACGTACATGAAATAAAGAGATCCCGGGCTTGCAAAGAAAACCAAACAGTTCCATAGAGCTTTGGCCAGCTCCAGGCAGCAGTACAAATCTGGGGTGGGCTGCTTCCAGAGCCTTTTTTGGCATCACAAGCAGTTATGGAATAAGACTAAAGTATCATGCAAAGAACCAAGTACCTAAAGATTTATTCTTTTAAAACATAGATTTCTGGACTCCACACCTAATCAAGAAATGAGAACACTGGAGCTGGCCCCAAGAATCTGTATTGTTAATAAATGATACAGATATTTTAAATGTTTACTAAAATATGAAAATTATTGTTTTATTACATGGAATGCACATTATAATCACCTGGGAAGCCTTAAAAGATGCCAGTGCCTGGACCCCACTGCAGATATTGTTACCCCGGCATCAGAAGTTTTTCATACCTCTCCGGTGATTCTAATGTGTACCAGTTTGAAAACCACTTGTCTGGGGAAACAGTCAGCATGTGTTTCCTTTTCTTTTTGCTGACATGTGTCCCCAGTGACTTTTTAGCAAAACAAAATCCATTTCTCTAAGTACTAAAACCCACTTTTACCAGCATCAAAGTAATGACAATCTGTTCTTTGTGTTTGGGTTTGCCAATAATTTGAAAAAGACCTTGCAGTCTAGTATAACCACCTAATTATGCCTAAATTCAAAAAAATAATCAAGATAACTGAAAGAAGGTTAGACAACACCAAAGCTTTAGGGGAAAAGTATCTGATACTTTCAAGTACTGTGCATTAGAATTAAATATTTCAGGAGCTCTATTTCAGGGAGATCCAGAACTTTTGCTTCATGAATGTAATTTGGTGATGATATGTCTTTCTACACATGTGCATAAAACTACTAATCCCTGTGAATTTTCCAGTATAAATTCCTTCTTTTGTGGGCAGGCCTTTGTTGTATGATCATTTAGGAGACACATTCAGAGATGTTTTATCTCATTTGTTCATTTGCTTTTCCTAATAACTATTTATATTTATAATAAAACTGTAAGCTGCCTTCTAAATGGACCATCACCCTCGAACCTGCACTGTATAGTCATTACCTGTTGGACAGTACATCCTCTATTCATTAAGAAGGAAAAAGTAGGCAAACAGCCAGCAAGCTAATTTCCAGCTGTACCAGAGGATAGAAAGAATTTTTGGACTAATCTCATTGTTTTGGATACAACAACAGTGGAAAAGGATAATAAAGAATATAAAAAAGATGGATATAAGAAGATAATCCATTTATTTGTTGGTTAAAATAACAGGAGCACCAGAATTTTTAGTACATGTTAATCAAGCAATAGAAGGAGAGATGGGAAGGAGTAAGAAAAAGGCAATAAACTATTCATCTTTATCTGTTGACGAAGATAATTCTTCACTGCTTTAGGTCTGGGGCCAGTGTTATTTACCCTGGAAACTAAGGTGGCTGAAAAGAGCAAAGAACAAGGCCATGCCTAAGTTTGTGTGTGCTAAGTGGTGAAACAGCCACCCTTCTCCACAGTGTTCTCTCAAAACTGTTTCTACCTATTGATGAGAAATGACAAAGAAAAGGTAAAATCCATTCTAAATTGTCACCTTTATCACTTTCCTAGTAATGCCTTCAGGCCAGATAGGAGTATTTGTTTCATATTGTCCTAATAGGAAATGAACCTAATTAGATCCTATTTTGTTCTTGGCCTTATAAACGTAAGTATCACCATAAGCATTCATAATATTACACAAGGTATTGTCCATAGGAAACCAAATACATTTACTTTCTGTCTTCTTTGAGGCTAAAAATCAAAGGCAACTGATTCTATGAATGGGGCAGGCAAATACAACATGAGCCTGAAACATCTTGTAGTGCCAGAAAGTAGGAAGTACTTAAACAAATGATGGGGCATGTCAAAGGACCCAAAAGCCAACCTGAAAGAGGTCACAATGACTAAAGCTGGAACAATTTGAACAACAACCTAATTAACTCAGTACTAGATTATAATCCAAAGTACAAAGTAAATACCCATGAGTCCATACTGATGTAAATAAATGACTGAATAAATAAACAAATGGGGGCAGAAGAGACAAATCTTTCTTAAAGAAGAATTCTAAATAATTTATGTAGTTACTCTCCCCTCCAAAAGGTGGAGCTTAATTCCCGATTGATCCCTTTAGTGTGGAATGGATTTAGGAGTTGCTTCCAAACGATTGACATCATAATCAAATACTACCTAGGTATCCCTGGATTGGGTCTTAGATCAGAAAATAATTGGTGAAAAAAACTAGTACTATTACCTTAAAGTAATAGTAATGTACCAGTGGTTTCTTAGTTTTGGCAAATGTGCCCTGATCGTATAAGATGTTAACAATAGGAGAAACTGGGTGAGAGGTATATGGGACTCCCCATTCTATCTTTAAAACTTTTCTACGAATCTATTTCAAAATAAAAAGTATATTGCATATTAAAAAAAATAAAAGGCAACATTATGAAAGTATATGGGATGATAATGTCAAACTAAGAAGATTTATTTGACAAATGATATGCAGGTAATATTTTTAAACTTGTGAATTAAGTGCATTTTAGAGAGGAGCAGGCAAGGTCATACTAAGAAAATGTTGTGCATAGAATTTAATATAGTTCCACTTCTTTGTGACAATTCAAGAAGGCTTTCTACATACACTAACTTCCATTTCCTAAAACAAACAAAATATCATATCCTTCAAGTGCTTTCAAAGGTAAATTTTCTGCAGGCCATATCAAACCTGAGACCACTATGCAATAGGGTAAAAACTTCAAATATTTTGCGCCAAGTACCCACCTAACATTTATTATTACAGCCCTAATCTACCAGGTACCCTGACTTTTCTGTGAATTCATGATGGTGTTTCCCACTCTTCAACTGCCATATGCTTTATCTCCAGATGTGGTCTTATAGCCTCATTTACCTCTTCTATACCGCTGCTATCACTAGCTTCTCTTTATTCTGTCATTTGGAGCGGAAGCAACAGAATTTGGAGAACAACATTTTTCCATCATAAAGTTTATAAATTTTGATCAGGGTTGGATAGTATGCAAAGTTATTCTGACCACCTTAGTTTTGTTTCTAGGTCAGAGTTTCTCAGAGTAGTGAATTGATATGTCAGAACCCCTTGACATATCAATTCCTGGCCTAGAACTGAGTTAGAATCTCTGCAGTAGGGTGCAGAAATCTAGCATTAACATTGGCTCCCAGGTGACATTTTTGTTCCCCACTATGGGAGGTTACAACTCTCTGGACTTCCCAAAAGATTTTCTATTTTTTTTGAGATGGAGTCTCGCTCTGTCGCCCAGGCTGGAGTGCAGTGGCGCGATCTCGGGTCACTGCAAGCTCCGCCTCCAGGGTTCACGCCATTCTCCTGCCTCAGCCTCCTGAGTAGCTGGGACTACAGGCGCCCGCCACCACGCCCGGCTAATTTTTAGTATTTTTTTTTAGTAGAGACGGGGTTTCACCGTGTTAGCCAGGATGGTCTCGATCTCCTGACCTCGTGATCCGCCCGCCTTGGCCTCCCCAAGTGCTGGGATTACAGGCGTGAGCCACTGCGCCCGGCCCAGGATTTTCATTCTTAGTTTTAGCTTCTTTCTGTGAAAGAATGTGAAACATTTTGGGGTAATCTCTTGTCTCCTCATGACTGTTGAGGTGTTCCAGATTTCAGAGGCTGAGGAAGCTCCGTCTTAACTCTTCATTAGGAAGAGTCTTATCAGTTCCAAAATAAAGGACTCATAGAAATAAAACTTCTGTGACTGTTTCTCAATCTCCACCTTTCCAAGGATGCTATCCAAATAAGGCCCCTACTACCACCCAGCTATGGACAGCTTCATTGAGAAGTGTTCATACACATTTAAACATTGTTTTAATCACTTGCTTCACTTTCTTCAATAGATTTCTTCCCACACTTACTATACTAATAATATAATAGGTTTCATATACATGACGTAGTAGAGAATTAGGTTGAACCTATATGAATAACAGATCGTTTAAGCTGATACTACACAGTTTAAAGATTCTCTGAAAAGATATTTCTTTTCTCAAAGCTAGAATAATTTGAAAAGTGTATGTGGCTTGTACTTGTTGAACTTTTCTTTCATAGCTAAACTTTCCATTGCCTGCCTCACTGTGGACACATCATTCTCATTTTCTTCTTTATTCATTTAAAGTGGTCAAATTGTCTTTCATGTTAATTAGCTTTAAACAAGAGAAAGAATCTGTGTGTGTGTAATATCCAACTCCAGATAGGTATTATTTCATTAACTTCATACTTTGGAGATATAATGGTTCATTGTTATACCACAACACAGCAGGTATAAATTAAATCTAAATGGGTTATTCATTAAACAGGCAGTGTGAAGTATCGAGAAAAGCAAGGTCCCTTCACTTAATTTAATGCTATTTTCCCCATAAAATCACAATGTTGCTCTAGTAGTTCAAACACATACCTATTTTAATTAATTTCTAAATTCTTTACTCAAAAATAATAACTTCAAAAAAAAGTGATTAATGCTGATTTCAACATAAGACAAAACAAACCTAGAATGCCAGCCTCATTGATGTTCCTAGGCAAATGTGACTGATACCTGTACATATGTTTTTGTTTGTGGATACAATATTTCCCAAGAAAATATTATGCAAAAACCTTTTGAGGTCCACTAAATATCAAATTTAATTATTTAAGAAATACTAGTAGTTTTTAAATTACTTATTCCTTTAATATTTTGAATTCTGAAGTAACACAGTGTAGACAAGGTTACATTGATTAATAAAGTCCTTTAAACAAAAACCCTCTGAGTTCTGAAAACCTTTCTTAAGGGTTTCTTAAAGGGTTTAAGAACAAATGCAAATACAGTAGACATTTTCCCTGCCCTTACAGAATCTGGAACCTAGTGCTATTATTATTTCTAAAAGTATAGTGACTCTGTCATTTTCACACTAGGTAGATTCATAGCTTATTAATCCATAAGTTTTTTTAGTACTTAATTGTTACTGTCTCAACACACAACAAAACAACAAACAGGAAATTTTAAACATGGTAGAAACATAAGCATGCATCAAAGATGAAATAATTCATGAAGGCATTAACAGTTTTACAGAATTAGTAATCATATCACTTCTAGGCCTTTTGGCTAAGATCAAGTGTGGTAATCACAGCATTTATTATAAGATTCAGCCAATTATATAGTAAAATTAGAAAACAAGAAACTATCTGAAAAAATGCTAATTCTGTGATATAAATTACAGTCCCTAAAAAATTAGGAGTTGATCTTTAGGAAGTTTATTAGAAGAAATAAACCCTGAATGCAGAAAGTCAAGATCTTGTCCTTTCCAAGTAAATGATAATATGATGTAAATAAATGGAGGAAAGGCTATCTCTTCCACTCGCCTATAAAAGTATGAAATTCTTAGCCTCTTCTGATTGTTACTCTTTAGAAAATCATATTATGTAAATTAATTAGGAAGATTAATTTTAAGTAATTCACAAAAATCCTGAAAGTTTTTCATTGTGAAATTAATATTATACACACATATTAAAATGTAAAGCTTAGTCATTTTACAACCTAATCCATAAATCAAGAATGACCTAGAAACTGTTTGGTTTCTCCCAACTGTTGGTTCAGCTCAACCTGTCCATTTGCCATTACTAAGTCAGTAAAGAACTTCTGCTGGTCATCTAGGAAACTATAATATAAATTGTGATAATCTCATTTTCCATAAACCTGTAAACAAGAGATAAACTGAATAGAGAAAGCACAAATGGATTCACCATCCCCTTGGAAAAAAATAAGTTTTAAATTATCCTACAAAAAGCCTCTTTGAAATATGGGACATGCTGTTTTACAGTAAGAAAAAAAGAAAAGCAAGAATCTGAAGATTCTCAAGAGGTACTAGGATAAATGAAGAAAGAAATGGAACATGAAGAATAATGACATACATTCATTGCAAATTCAGGAAGCTTTTTTCCTCTTGTCTAATTTAAAAATTGGACTCACAAGCCTGCAATTCTGCCAGTATTACTTTGCCTTTATCATACAGTAGGACAATTTTATTTGTTCATGTAATATAAGCAATTTCAGAAAAGATTTAATGAAAACAAAATCTCAGCAGTAGCATTTTTGTATTTCACTGAATAGTTTTAGAAACATCCAGAACTATCACTTTATTAAAATTCTAGGAATTGACTTAAGTGTGTAAAGGTTTTCAGTTTCCTATTTTCCAATTTTGATGTTACAAGACTAAAAAAAGTCTACCAAAAAAGAAGGAAAAGGAGGTACAGGAAGAGAGAAGGATGAGGAGGTGGTGCTGAGAGCAAAGTGTTAGCAATTATATCAGTATTATTGTATGGCTCATTCTGGTCATTTAAAAACCCAAGCAAGAGTGAAGAGTAGTGATGGAGCAGAAAAAAAGTATTTATGTAAAATATTCATAGTAGGGAAAGTCACCAATTGAATCAAGTTTCAATTATTGTATAATTTAGATCAAAACAGCCCCTACATAGGCACCTGTTCTATTACAAATTGTATATAAGTTATAAATCAGCACCTGGTTGTATTGACAAGATATGCTCCTTGTCCAAACTTTAGTCAGGCTCCTCTGAACCCTATACCCAACTAAGTTTCAACCTGTGGAATTTTCTGTCTCTGCATTGTGCTATTTTAGCAGAAGTCCTAAGTCAGTTTAGCAAGCATCCCCCATCCTTAATATCTGATCACCCTCAGTATCTTTCTTCTTTTTTTTTTTTTTTCCTTTTGAGACAGAGTCTCACTCTGTTGCTCAGGCTGGAGCACAGTGCTGTGATCTGGGCTCACTGCAACCTCTGACTCCTGGATTCAAGTGATTCTCCTGCCTCAGCCTCCTGAGTAGCTGGGAGTAGAGGCACGCGCCACCACACCTTGCTAATTTTTGTATTTTTAGTAGAGATGGGGTTTCACCATGTTAGTCAGGCTTGTCTTGAACTCCTGACCTCAGGTGATCCACCCACCTCTGCCTCCCAAAGTAATGGATTACAGACCTGAACCACCACCCCTGGCCTGATCACCCTCGGTATCTGATCAAGTTCCTCATCCTTCACACACCTCCCAGATCTGATCACCCTTGCCTCCCTCTGGTGAGAATCCTGTTAGGTTTGTTTAATCAGAATCCCCAACTTCTGATGTTTCCTCTTTGTAATTTTTCATCCATTGACCCCCAACCTGATCCTTAACTATAAATCCCCTCTTGCCCATGCTGTTTTCAGAATTGAGCCCAGTTCTACACTGAAGTCTCAATAGTTCCCAGATGAACTCCTTTACTATCCAGCTCTGGTTTTCTTTTAAAACACTCAATTAAATATTTTGTTACATATCACTTTCTATGGTCCTCTGTTTCACACTGCTAACATACATCTTGACAAATACTAAAACTCTCAGTCCCTTGAGATCTAAAGTATGCTATATATTTCTCTCAAGCTCCCCTGTTGCTCCTTCCACAGGTAGCCAGCAGAGAAATAATAAATACTCCAAAGATATAAGTAAATTACACAGGAATGGGATTGGCTTCCTTAAAGATTGAGTAGGGAGGTACCTTTTCAGTCTTGAATTATTTGCTTCTACCAGCAGAGATATATGTTAACATCTTCCAAAGCTGCTTTTTGAGATGTCCTTCTCATTGAATGACTTTAAGACTAAAAAAGTCTGAAAGTCTTAAAGTTAGTTGTTAACAGAGCTATCAAGGTTTAAGGAGTTAAAAAGAAAGTTCAAAATCTACCTAGTATACTTTGAATTCATTTGACAGATTTTCCCCTAAAATGAAGAAAGTAAAGGGAAATGGAATAATGTAACATGCATAGGCTTTCTCTAGAATAAAAATGTCTCTTCCAAAATAAAACTTCATGTCCCATATTTTCTAAAAACCCAGTTTCAATTTCTATGGGAAAGATGCACATAATGCTATTACTTGCCAGCTAAGGGATGTGACCTGAAGAACTAGCTACTTCTCTGCTGCCTTTCTTAACACCCAATATGGCCGTATCCAAGCACTACCATTGGTCATCCTTGCACGCATGGACTGTGAACACGAAAGAGGGACTGTGCCAAATTTGTGACTAACTTAATGCACAGATACTAAATTACTGGTTTTGTCTAGTTTTCATTTTTATAGAAAAAAGAAACCAAGTAATTATGAATCTAAATAGTAATAATAACAATCCTGCAAATTTGTATAATGCTAACACATTTATAAATTAATGTTGTAGACATTTTCTCATCTGACCATCACTACAAATCTCTGGAGTGGACCTAACAGTTATTATCTTTATTTCACAGAAAATGGAAATCTGATTTAGAGAAGCTTTAATTCACTATACCTAAATTTTTAACCCCAGGGACATTCAATAATACAAAGCAGAAATATACCTCTTGGAGATACCATTTGAAAACGACATGGTGATATTCTGATGGACTAGAAACCATGTAAGATATGAGATATCAAGTATCTCCTACTTTGCTATATCGAGTGTTGTGCAGGGAAAGAATTCTATGGCCCAACTAGAACTTAAGTAATACGAATGTCTGCTATAATAGATTTCACTTTATTTAACATGTGATTTTTTCCTTTTTGGTATGACTTAAAAAAAATAATAAGTCAACTGGGCATGGTGGCTCATGCCTGCAATCCCAGCAGTTTGGGAGGCCAAGGCAGGAGGATCGCTTGAGCTCAGGCGTTTGAGAACAACTCAGCTCTGGCAACATAGCGAGACCCCGTCTCCGTACACACACACACACGAAAAAAAATTAAAAAAAGAAGTCAACAGAATTTAGTAAAACAATTTAGCATGCATTTTAAAGATCAAACCATTACTATACACCTATGGAATTACATTGTTATCACTTTTATAAGGAATTGCCCTTTATCCACAAGCGTCATCCAAAACTAATAAAATAAGTGATAAATTTCCTTTTAACAAAGTAAACATTGTGTTCTACTGTGATGACCAAACATTCTACCAGTAAATGTCAAAGGTTGGGAACAGGGAACTCTTGTTTGAGATGATGGAAGGACATTTCCTGAAAGAAAAGCCTGGCAAGCAACACTGGAAAATCTACTCTTTAAACTTCCCTTTATAAATCCCAATGAAGCACCTCTCCCACTTGCAACATAGATAAAATGGAAATATTCTCATTCTTCTTTTCTATATTAGTGTTTATATGTTTTATAAACTGTAGAGGCTTATGTTTCACCTTTGAGTTTTTAAAATAACAATATACTTTGAAAGGTGAATCCAATGTTATTGAAACATAAGTCTACAAACCTTGGAGTTCAGTTACAAAGGTCCCATTGGGACAATTTTCTTTTTTTCCTGAATGTCACAACAGCTTTGGGTCACCAATAATTTTCCTTTGCTTTTCTTCCTGTCCTTGCCATGATCCAACCATGCCAGCAGGGAATCGGCATGATGCTTTGCAGCCAGCTTCAAAAAAGCTACATCTTCCCTAATGAGGCACTGAGAGGAGACAGCCACAGAGTCTGATAAAATTCCACTATGTAACTTTTGATGCTTCTAGCTCCATCTTCCACCCAAATCAGATGAAAGTAAGGAAATATATAAGATCATGAAAAATACAATAGAGATATCACAGCCAGGTGTATCCACAACATGGAGACCCACACAGCTTTGAAATTTATTTAACTCAGTATAATTAGAACTCAAAGATTTTAAGAGTTAAAATTTTAAATCATGCTGGGCATTATTTCAATTTTTATCACAAATTGCCTTGACAATGAAATGAAAGTCATTTTCTGACCTAAAAATGTACTGTAATATGATTAAAATATTGCTATAATTAAAAGAGAAAACTTGAATGATCTGAAGTCTAACCAAACTACACAGAATGACTTCAGCCCTGACAAAAGCCCTCATGGGACCCTGCTTTAGTAAACGTAGATGTTATGGTGGGAGGTTCCCCACCTCTGTTGTCTGCTGCCAGGTGAACATCTGTTTGTGGGTAGACCACAGACCAATCAAGATCAACACTAAGGTTGAGTCCTGCATAGGCCTGTGGGAACCCTGGAGTAAGGGGAATTAAGGTAATAGAGAACATTCCTTACATTATTTTCTTCAGCATAATTCCATGACTGTATTTCTATTCCACAGTTTGGGTTAAATACAAGTTATAAGTCAGATAGCTGAAAATTTCAAAACTTTTCTCCAGACAATTCAAATGTGCTCTAGTGAAGAAGAGTGGGGATTTTCTGCATTGTCATCATGAGCGTTTAGACACATGGACTCATCTGGAAGACCCATGGAGCTGACCAAGAGCCCACCTGGACAGCCTCCTGAGAAAGACTGCATTACCTGGCTTCGGAGGAGAGATGCCAAATACCACTCAGAATGTCCTCACTTTGTTGTCTAGTCGAGACCTCATGGTCTCCTATAAAAGTTATTAAGATAAAATTCCTACAAGAAAAAAAACATTGATTTTACAGAGAAATTTTTGTGATATACTAGGAACACAATGCTGGAGTGATCTGAGCCAAAATGAGGCTCTCAGGAACAAGTCTAACAATTCCTTCCTAGCCCACTGCACACAGCCCCCAAATGGGGCTATTATCTCCATAGGTGTACAAGCAGTGTCCTTATAGAAAAAAATTCTTGGTAGCTTGAAACACTCAGAACATGTGAGTGTCTGAAATACCCAGAAATACCCAAAAGAATCTGATTTTAAGCAGCATCCTTTCACTATATAGTACATTGTTGGGATAACTGGGAAAATCTGAATGAAGTCTAAGGATTAGCTAAATAGTGGTATTTATTTCCATATTTGGATGATTGAATGGTTGTATAAGGGAAAGTCCTTTTTTTATAAGAAATGCATAATAAAGTACTTGATCATAGGCTATCAGGTGTGCAAGTTACTTTCTAATGATTGAAGAAAATAAAAGTTCCATGTATTAAGCTTGCAACTTTTTATAAGTAAAGATTCCTTTAATTTTTGCATTTATTTACTAGTTTTTGCTTATATGTGCTTTTAAAAATTACAAATACACACACATACACACTCCACAACCTGGCCTAAACCTGTTATTCCAGTATTTTTACTTATTATTCCCCTTCATAAATCCTGTACTCCCATTTGTCTAGTTTATTGACTGTTCCCCAACATAGCCTGAAGACTTTTCCACTGACATGACTTTGCTTTAATTGTTACCCTCACTCAAGGAACTTTCCCAGCAAAAAATCTGCCATCAAATTCTACTCATCCCTGAAGACCAGTTTAAATGGCATTGTCTCCATTAAATCTTCTACCAGAGCCTAGTCTGATGCTTCATACCTGGTATGGGCTCAGAATATATCTGGCGAAAAGAATTCAGTCACTTAGGATTGGAACACTTAATGGTAAGTTAATAGAAATTGTACATGAGAAATTAGTCCAAAGGTAGATGAACACTTAACTTTTACTCTATGAATACAAGGTAAAGAATGCATTATTCAGGGTTCCCCAGAGAAACAGAACCAATATATAAAGAGATTTTATTTTAAAGTATTATCTCACACAATGATAGAGGTGGAGAAATCCCACAATCTAAGAGATGCAGCAAAGACAGTGGTGTTTTTTGAAGGAAGGCCTGAGAGCTGGAGGGCCATGGTATAGAATCCAACGTGGGCCTAAAGGCTGAGAACTAGGAGTGCTGAGAGGAGTAGATCCATTCCAAGCTCAAGGAGTCAGGCAGAGAGCAAATTCAAACTTCCTCTGCCTTTTTGTTCTATTCAGGCCCTGAATGGTTTTGATAATGCCCACCCACACTGGGGGAGAACATCTGCTTTACTCAGTCCACTGATTCAAACACTAGCCTCTTCCAGAAATGTCCTCAAAGACACATGCAGAAATAATCTTTAACCAGCTATCTGGGCATCCCATGGCCCAGTCAAGCTGACACATAAAATTAGCCATTACAAAGAAGAAGGTCAAAAAAGGAGATATAAAGTGGTTATCTGCAGGTAAATTTGAGACTGCAATGTAAAGACCCATGAGAAAGAGTGTAGAAGAGATTCAAATAATTGTAGCTGGCAGTATAGAAACCTAGCCTTGCTATCTTGAAGCACTGGCTAATAAACTAGAAGTCTATTAAAACAAAATAAACTAGAAAGCTATTGAAACAAAAAATAAATGAAGACATTTTCATGTACAAGCAATTAAACAAAGCAAGACAAGAGCTCTAAATATACAGATAGTGTGTTTAGATGTAATTTTGTTTGATTGAAGAAATATGGGGTTGGATCACAGGAAAAGATTAAAGATAATCCTAAAACACTGTGAGGGGTAGAACAGTCCCCCCTAAAATGACATATTCTGACTATATATTTCCTAAACCATTTTCTTCAGAAAAGATGCTCTAAATTTAAAATACAGTCATGAGTCGCTTAACAACAGGGAAACATTCTGAGAAATGTGTTGCTAGGCATTTTTGTCATTTTGTGAACATCCTAGAGTGTACTTATACAACCTAGATGGTATAACCTACTACACACCTAGGCTAGTTGGTATAGCCTGTTGCTCCTAGGCTACAAACCTGTACAGCATGTTACTGTACTGAATACTACAGGCAGTTGTAATACACTGGTGGGTATTGACACTCCTAAACACAGAAACAGTACAGTAAAAATACAACACAAAAGATAAAAAATGGTACAATACAGGGCACTTACTATGAATGGAGCTTGAAGGACTGGAAGTTGCTCTGGGTGAATCAATGAGCGAGCGGTGCATAAGTGTGAAGGCCTAGGCCATCACTCTAAACTACTGTAGACTTTATAAATATTGTACACTTTGGTTACACCAAACTTATTTTTAGAAATTCTTTTCTTTAATAATAATTAATCTTAACTTACTGTAACTTTTTTATTCATAAATTTCTTAAGTTTTTAAACTTTTTTGACTCACATAATAACATTTAGCTTAAAACACAAATGCATTGTACGGCTGTAAAAAAAATTATTTACATCTTTATTCTACAAGCTTTTCCTATTTTTAAAATTCTTAATTTTTACTTTTTAAAATGTTTTGTTAAAAACTAAGACACAAACACATACATTAGCCTAGGCCTACATGGGATCAGGATCATCAATATCACTATCTTCCACCTCCACATCTTGTCCTACTAGAAGATTTCCATGGGCAATAACATGCATGGAGCTGTCATCTGCTGCAACCATAGCTTCCTCTGGAATACCTCCTAAAGGACCTGCCTAAAGCTGCTTTACATTTAATTTACATATATATGTGTGTATATATATATATATGTAGGAGTACACTGTAAAATAAGTACAATTACAGTACTTACAGAAACCAATAACAGTTGTTTATTGCCATTATCAAATATTATGTACTATACATAATGTATGTGCTATCCTTTTATACAACTGGCAGTGCAGGAGGTTTCTTTACACCAGCATCAGCACAGACATATGAATAATGCGTTATGCTACTATCAGAGGCATTCAAACCACAGTGACTCCATCTTGAAAAGCGGCTGGGTAAAATGAGGCTGAGACCTACTGGGTTGCTTTCCCAGGAGGTTAGCATTCTTAGTCACAGGATATTTACAGTTGGCTCTGTTATATCCTGGGTCTGTTAAGTCCTGGGTCTGGCAGGAAATAACAGACCCGGGAAATGTCCTGATGTCCCAATATCTTAAGAACAAAAGCATTCTTAGTTTAAGAATAAGTTTCACTTCAAAGATAAAAATATAGATTATTAAGACAGTAGTTATACACCGATTAACAATCTTTTTGTCACAGCCCTTTTAGTAGAGCACCTCTCTTCCATGATATTTTGTTTTCTTACCTTACGTGCAAACAAGCATTGTACCTAATGTGGATGTGTTCCTCCTCTTGCTTCTGGGAATGCCCTGCTCTGTCTATGGAGTAGCTATTCTTTCATTTCTTGCTTTCTTAATAAACTTGCTTTTACTTTGCTCTGTGAACTCACTCCAAATTCCTTTCTTGCACAAGATCCAAGAACCCCCTTTTGGGGTCTGGAAAGGGGCTTCTTTCTCTCAACACTGGAACGTCACTAGGCAATAGGAATTTCTTGGCATCATTATAATCTTATGGTACCACTATTGTTTATACAGCCCATCATTGACGAGCATGTCATTGTGCAACACATGACTGTATATGTATTAGTCATAGCTATGAAAGGCCAAGCACATAACTGCTAAAGAGACAAAGTATTCCAGCTTCTCCTTGAATTTTCTGTCAAATAACACCTAGAAGTCAATAATGGTAATTCGTATACATCCGGAGTATTTCATCACAGGGCTACCATGAATTGAGCAGACACTGCAGACTGTTACATTAATATGAATTCTACATTTTAAGAGGACTTCCTCCAAAGATGGGAAAAAGAACAAAAACGGTTTCAGTTTCTGAAGGAAAATATTGGAATTATGCCAGTTTTCAAGAATCAGCAGTTTGGCAAATTAAGATCTCACAAAACAAAAATAAGTAATTTTATAATCAAAGTTGCCATAGTGCAACATCTGTCACTTCACCCTTAACCTTAAACTGTTTTCCTCTATGACATTTTAGGAGGTTCAATATTTCTATTAAGCTGTGGATCGCCTATTTCTCAATACTTCACTTCACTAACCAGTTCACTTGTAATACCCAAGAAATAAATCTTTCAGGGTCTTTACAAAGAAATGCATTTTTATAAAGATTTCCTGAGTAAAATATATTGATCTCAAAAAGGCTTGGAACATCTCTGTTTATTTATGCCTTCATGTTTCCTTGTTTCTAGCATCTCCCACAGACAGATAAGCTAGATTTATTTTTCTTTCTCACAGCAGTCTCCTGAGTCTAGTGTGCCTTGAGTAGAAGACCGTTAAGACACTTTCTGACCCTGAGATTCAGTCATCTATGAATGTAAAAGGTCTTTGAAGTGATCAATTAGAATTAACATTGTAGGTTTCAAGTCCCTTTAGCTTTCTCCTTTCCAAAGCCGAAAATTAAACTCATTAGGCAAAAAGAAATCAGGAGGCCAATTTTTTTGCAAATTATGTTTCCCTTGGGGTGCTTTCCTAGGGAAGAATTAAAGGATAAGAGGCTCATTTGCACTCTAGGAATGAATAATAATGGCTTATAATGACCATGACAATAAGCACTAGCCTATGCAGTCTAGGGCTTAGAATAAATCAGGGTGGATCTAATACGTAACAGGCAGTCGGCAGAGGGCCTAATGAGAAAGGCAATGATTTCTGTCATGCCTTTCCATTAATTTGTGGTTTGCTTTTTGTGGGTATTGATCTGTAGGTGACCTTTAGGAAATGTCTCTTCCAGGCATGCTTGGTTTCTCTTATCTGTTGATTTGGAGATCACTAGATGTTACTGAGGAAGACCAAGAAGAGAAAAATATGTCTGAAACATGTTAAGAAGGCCTAAGCAAATATTCAGTCTATTTTAGTCTATTTGAGTGAGTTGCTAAGCCTAAGATATTAATAATTGTCAAGACGGTTATTTGGGAAGACCCAGCAAATTGTAGTAAATCTCTTTCCAAATCAAATATTTCCTGAACTGAATTGTGAGTGGAATAGTAAAAACACTTCACACTTACAAAGTCGATGATACCGCAACATCTTCTTAAATTCTTCCATAAAATCACACTATCATTCTTTCATCCATAAGTGGAATATTCTGAGGCCAGCTACGTCTATGATAGAAACAGGAAGCAGCCAAGTCCCCCTGTGTCCGGAATTGGGGGGTTCTTGGTCTCACTGACTTCAAGAATGAAGCCGCGGACCCTCGAGGTGAGTGTTACAGTTCTTAAAAGCAGCGTGTCCGGAGTTTGTTCCTACTGATATTCGGATGTGTTCCGAGTTTCTTCCTTCTGGTGGGTTCGTGGTCTCGCTGGCTCAGGAGTGAAGCTGCAGACCTTCGCGGTGAGTGTTACAGCTCTTAACGCACCGCGTCTGAAGTTCTTCGGTCCTCCCGGTGGGCTCGTGGTCTCACTGGCTTCAGGAGTGAAGCTACAGACCTTCCCAGTGAGTGTTACAGCTCATAAAGCCAGTGCAGACCCGAAGAGTGAGCAGCAACAAGATTTATTGCAAAGAGCGAAAAAACAAAGTTTCCACAAGGTGGAAGAGGACCCCAGCGAGTTGCCACTGCTGGCTGGGGCAGCCTGCTTTTATTCTCTTATCTGGCCCCACCCACATCCTGCTGATTGGTAGAGCCCAGTGGTCTGTTTTGACAGGGTGCTGATTGGTGTATTTACAATCCCTGAGCTAGACATAAAGGTTCTCCAAGGCCCCACCAGAGTAGCTAGATACAGAGTGTGGATTGGTGCATTCACAAACCCTGAGCTAGAAACAGGGTGCTGATTGGTGTGTTTACAAACCCTGAGCTAGATACAGAGTGCCGATTGGTGTATTTACAATCCCTTAGCCAGACGTAAAGGTTCTCCAAGTCCCCACCAGACTCAGGAGCACCCAGCTGGCTTCACAGGGTGGATCCCGCACCGAGGCTGCAGGTAGAGCTACCTGCCAGTCCCGAGCAGTGCACGCCAGCACTCCTCAGCCCTTGGGTGGTCGATGGGACTGAGCGCCGTGGAGCAGGGGGCAGCGCTTGTGGGGGAGGCTGGGGCCGCACAGGAACCCACGGAGGAGCCAGGAGGCTCAGGCATGGCGGGCTGCAGGTCCCGAGCGCTGCCCCCTGGGAAGGCAGCTAAGGCCCCGCGAGAAATTGAGCACAGCAGCTGCTGGCCCAGGTGCTAAGCCCCTCACTGCCCGGGGCCGGCGGGGCCGGCCGGCCGCTCCAAGTGTGGGGCCTGCCGAGCCCACGCCCACCTGGTACTCGCACTGGCCTGCAAGCACCACGCGCAGCCCCGGTTCCAGCCCGCGCCTCTCCCTCCACACCTCCCTGCAAGCTGAGGGAGCCAGCTTCGGCCTTGGCCAGCCGAGAAAGGGGTTCCCACAGTGCAGCGGCGGGCTGAAGGGCTCCTTAAGTGCAGCCAAAGTGGGAGCCCAGGCAGAGGAGGCGCCCAGAGCAAGCGAGGGCTGTGAGGACTGCCAGCATGCTGTCACCTCTCACCCCGACCCCCATCCCCCCAGGTTAAACCCTGCCTTCAAGCCTAAAACAGCCTGAGGACTGAAAAACTGAACTGCCAGTCCCGGATGAAGCCCGCCCTTTCCCCACCGCCCTGCAACCCCCCACCCCCACTAACACCCTCCCCACCCCGCCACCACACCCCCTCCCACACCACCCCTTATTCTTTCTGAAGACGGAAAGAGAGGCTGTGCACTGAGAGGCCGCGGTGGGGCCTCGGGAAGTTCCACTGTTTGCAGGGAGGAGAAGCTTGGCCTAGGCTCTCCTGTTCCGGGGTGGTGACCTGGGATTCAGTCTGTGAGATGGAGGCCTGTTAACAGGAACTCCTATCGCTTTGCTGAGTTTTTTTTCCTTTTCGCCCATTTCGTTCCCCCTCACCCTTCAAAGTGTCTGCGAGCCTAATCTTTCCTGGTCGTGTCACAAGAACCCACTGTTTTCCTACAATATCTATACAAACAAACTCATAAATCATGTGGCTTCCGCTGGTCTTTTGAAAAAAGAGCAAATTAACTTGAAACTAAATGTTAACATTTTAAACAACCAATTAGAAACTAGTATTGAAAATTAGTTGTTTGGTTAAGACAAGCTGTATGTTCTATAAAGTAATGATTGATTTTGTCATTTTGGGAGAAAAATTTTTAGAAAGAATTGGTCCCTTGGTATGTAAATACTAAGTTCCAGAGAAAAAACATAGTCTAAAATTCAACAGAGCTGAGTAGCACTGTGTTGAATTTTACTGTTTTCAATTATTAACAAATTCTTATTTTTAGTTACTCTCAAAATTTGTTAAGACACTAAACAGTATAGTGTAGCAAATGTTTCAAAGTTAATGAGAATTATTAATGGTAATTTTTATCATATGCCCTCCCTACAATGCTAGTAGATTAATAACTAAATACGGAAGTTACCCACAGCTTGGCTGCCAGGAAGAATTATATAAACTAATTAACAGAAAACCTTGCAGGAAACTGGTCTCATTAAAAATCTTGATAAAAGAGGGGAAAGATGCCATAAAGAAAAAAATAAGCAGATTTTCCTACATATAACTATTGTTTCTTTATAATGAAATATATCGTAACCAAAATAACAGGTAAAAGGCTAATAAAATATTTTCAGAAAAAAACATAAAATTGAAAGGATGAAATGCGAGCACATATAAGGAAAAATTAGTAAACAAAAAATTGAAAAAGTAAATAAAATTTTCATTAAAATTTGGAAAACATACCTAATAAATATACACAGTGTAAAATAAGGTAATTTATGCTAATGTGTATAATAAATGTGTATAATAAAATAATTTATGGTAATGTGTATATGTACATTGATATCATTATAGAAACCATTTTTATTCTGGGTTCCAAAAATTACATAAAAGTCTCCTTCAATGCAGTAATCTCACTCTAGGGAATTTTCCTAAAGATTATCTAAAAGAACTAATATTTCTATTCATTGCAGATTTACTTATAACAGAAAAAAACCTAGCTACTTGGCAATAAGAAATGATTAATTAAATTCTGGCCTATCAATTCAATGAAGTATTATTGGGCAATAACTAAATTGTTATTTATGAGACTTCTGTAGCAACATTTGATAAATATTAAGTGCAAATAACTGTCAAAAACTTTACATAGCTACCAAGAATAGAAAAGAATGTGGAAAAAGTTTTGAGTGGAAATATCGTGAATGCTATGTCTAATTTTTTGCCACATTTTTATTGTAGCTTATTTACAGGGAAGGACAGTAGATTAAAAGCTTGCTCAAGCTTTTATTGGAATTCAGTGATTTCAAAATAGTGAAATATAAGCTATTCTAGCTGAATTTGCATTGTACTGTTTTTCCAAAAACAACATTTTTCAATTATAAATGTGCTGTAAAATAATATTCAATAAAATATTTCACTAGTGCAGTTAACTCAGACAGACAACGTTTGACAGGACGTTTTACTGAACTAATTGATAACGTTTTGGATTTCAGAACTAGGAACTAAGTAAGGTCTGGCACCAGGCCGAAGGCAACCCAGATGGAACCCCAGCTGTTCTAAGTAGAAATCATCTCGAAGTTCTTAGTGAAGAGAAAGTAAAACTGATACGAGAACTCTCCTCTCGTATATAATTTGCCTATATGGTTCTATGAAAAAATTGATACGAGAACTCTCTCTTCTTTATAATTTACCTATATGGTTATATGAAAAAATTGTCACAGGAATTTCGTTAGAATGCAAGCTCAGTCTGCCCGCAAAATGCTTTGGCTGCTTTTTTTTTTTTTGAAAGGGAGTCTCACTCCGTCGTCCGGGCTCCAGTGCAGTGGCGCAATCTCGGCTCCCTGCAAGCTCTGCCTCCTCCCAGGTTTATGCTATTCTCCTGCCTCAGCCTCCCGAGTAGCTGGGACTACAGGCGCCCGCCACCATATCCGACTAATTTTTTTGTATTTTTAGTAGAGACGGGGTTTCACCATATTAGCCAGGATGGTCTCGATCTCCTGACCTCGTGATCCGCCCGCCTCGGCCTCCCAAAGTGCTGGGATTACAGGCATGAGCCACCTCCCTGGTCTGGCTGCTTTTTTAAAACCCTGATTCAATTAGAGCAGGGGTCAAAAGCTAAGGGCCTGGGGGAAATCTGGCTTACAGATTTTTGTTTGTGTGGAAATAGCTTTGATAAAGTTTGAACCGAAATACCTTATGGTGGGGTTAGCCGTCTAGACCAATTCATACATTTATGTTACTTGCCTGGATCCCAGAGGCATTTGAGCTGATGATGTCTGTATTAGAACATTTGGGACCCTGAACTGGTGGAGAAGTGACTGTGATCTGAAAAGTCTTCTGAGTGGGCCCATTATGGGAGCCCCCTAGATCTCCCTAATTTGTTGATAGTTCAATTTTTCTAGGAGGCCTAGGGCTGTGGCAACTGAATTTGAATTCTTCAATGTATGTGGTTGCAGAGGTTGGGGAGATAGGATCCTCTCACCCCTGAGCTTTCTTATCTTAGCCCCAGGGGTTGAGATATTTTGCAGCTGTTGTCCTTGGATCAAACTATCAGTGTAAGGTTGGAATCAGTCAGCCTTCAGTAAGTTGAGAAAGTGCTAGAAGGCCCTTTTCCCTTTTCTGTGCTTCCTACTGGAGAAAGGCAGCTCCCAGCAACCCTTAATTGACTGTCAGATATAATATTCTAATATAATGATGTTGGCATTAATGATAGTATATGGAGAGTCTTCTGCCCCTGTTTAAAAGAAAAATACAATCATTTGGAACATATTGCAATTAGGCATGCATCTCACATAACACCTTTTACCTGAGAATCTCAGACGTGTATAGGAATTAGCTGATTTACCTTTAATGAATGATATATTTTTAATTCTTAGAGCCTGCAGACCGCATATAAAAAACATAAATGGAATTCCAAGGTTGAAAGAAAAAGAGAGTAAAAACAAATAAAATACATTGTCTTTTCAGGAGGGTTGAATATGTCCAATGGGAAGAAACATTGCATGTAATAGATAAAGGCATCAGTGTGACATGCTTATGAAAAAGCACGTTTTGCCCTCTAGCATTTTTCACCGTTAGATTCAAATAATAGTTAAACATTTCTCCTTTGTACCAAGAGCATCTATTACTCAGGCATCTTTAACTTTTGGTGACATCTACTGTACAAAGGGGAAAATGCTGTGGAGTCATTCTAGGAATGATAGTTGAGCTGCTTAGAGTGTGTCTAGCTGTTATTACTTCTTCTTCTTTTTGTATTTACAATGCTATAACTTTTTTGATATTTCTCCTCAATATAAATAGTCCTCATTTTAAAAAGTAAAGATATTTAAATAATTTCCATATGCATTGTGTCATAGAAATATTGACCTGAACTGGCAAATTCTAACTGAATGTTCTGGCAAATAGTTTAAAGATTGCATTTCAACTTAATAACTTTGCTAAAACTCTGGTCTAATATTAGGAATGACATTAAAGTGGATATTTAAGTACATTCTCTTATATTTAAAAACAGCTACATCTGAAGGCTGATTAAAATATTATCAATATTATAATAGTAATATTTACAGTAGAACTTGAATTTTAAAGGCAATTAAAGCTCCTAATAGGTTGTCAACTTTACTTTCTAGTCGCTGTTCTAGCTGTAAAATATAAGCACAATTATCTAGTATGCACCAGAAAATAGGCATCATTTATACACACTCCTAATTACGCTCCATCTCAATCCTTTGGCTCTGTTCCACAAGTGATGGTTTGAAAAACATTTACATACTTCATAGCTCTTGATTATAACTAGGAAAATCTCTGAGGCATATGGTAAATCAACAACAAAGTAAACCATTTTTTAATTGAGTATTCATTATTTGCAGTTATTCTGCAAGACACATTTACCAATGTAAGGTGATAAAATCATCTAGCTCCCAAAGAAAAGTTCAAAATAGGAAGATCTCAAGTTCCATAAAACAGCCTAGTCTTACCCACTCCTGTTAACAGGTGAGAAGATACTTCCCCCAGTTGACTATGGTTCTCCAGGTCTTAAAAAACAAACATAGTTTTTTCTAATTCTGTGAAGAACGTCATTGGTAGTTTGATAGGAATAGGAAAAACATGGAATCAACCTAAAAGACCATCCATGGTAGACTGGATAAAGAAAATGTGGCACATATACCCAATGGAATACTATGCAGCCATAAAAAGAATGAGGTTATGTCCTTTACAGCATCATAGATGGAGCCAGAGGCCATTATCCTAAGTGAACTAACACAGGAACAGAAAACCAAATATCACATGTTCTCATAAGTGGGAGCTAAACATTGAGAACACATGGACACAGAAAAAGGAAACCATGGACACTAGGGCCTACTCGAGGATGGAGGATGGGAGGAGGGAGAAGGTCAAAAAACTACCTATTGGGTACTCAACCTATTACCTGGGTGAAAACATAATCTTACACCAAAACCCCATGACACACAACATACCTATATAACAAACCTGCACATGTATCTCTGAACCTAAAATTCAAGTTCAAACAAACAAACAAAAATGCTTATTCTTCTAATCTTATTCTTCTTATGCATTGTAATCTAGTAGACAGCCATTTCAAAGTTCACGGTAGGAGAAAAAACATATATGGTTGAAATAAACAAAACTAGAGTCTCGTGCAATGTTACATGAACAGGTTAAACTATTAAGCAATTCCTTTCCGGGTCCATGGCCCGGGGATCGGGGACCCCTGTTAGACAACCACCATTTTGTCCTCAGAAATTACTTCTTGTATTTACTATCAATTTTAAAATACTTTACATTTCCTCCCCAAATACATTTTATCATATTCAGTCCTTGAATTTCCTTGATCACTTGTAGTAAGTAAAGGAGTATTCTGGGAATCCATTGGTCATCTCCCCAGACTATGGAAGGTGGGAAAATAATAGCATAGGAAAAGGCAAAGAGGCAGGAGGAAGCTTCACCCAGACTTAGTCACTCTCACCCACCTTCCAACAACCCTGAGTCACTTTCTCTTAAAGTGTGAAATAATCCTTTCTGTGACCTGTCAACAAAATACAGAAACAACAGTTTGGAAATGCCTAATATATAGGCCCCAAAATATTCACAGCTAATTAAATTCAGTTGATAATTCAACTGCAAATCATAAATATACATGCTATTTGAGATTCTGCCTAGAATTTAATTTTCATCCTAATTCTAGCAATAACTAACCATTTTTCCACTATATCAAGTTTTGGGTTTTAAACACTAGGTCAAACAAACACAATCTTGAAGTTTCAGTCTATGAGTTTATAAATTTTTTAAATCATCTATCACTATTCTTCTACTAATCTCAGCTTATTGTAAAATTAATTCACCATATGTTCTTTTTAGTTCATGGTCTCAAGGAAAATAGGACAATTTCAACTAATAAAAGGAATTATAAAGATTTTTCACATTTCTAGAACTAATTATTAAAATGTTTGCATGAATCAACCAGCTTAATTTGGGCTCTGCACAAGTCTACAGTAAGTAGGTAAAATGACCATGAATAAATCACAGTTCTCTCCATAATTTCAGCTTGGTCCACTTGCTTTGAACTGGTATTCCCACCTGCTTCACTCTCCCTTAGATCACATTGTCAGGACTGCCATCTACTGACAGAGCTGGCTGCATCTAAGTGAGATGATTTAAAAGAGTGGCCATGTCATTTGTTGACCAATCAGGAAAGCTTTGAGAGTGAAAAAAAATTTTTTTTACATAGTGCTCCTCAAAAAAAAGTTAATTTTTTTCTAAAAAGAAAAATACATTTCTGTACAACTGAAACAAAATATTTAAAACTTCTGTGTATTCATTTCATTTTCTGAACCTTAAAAGATAATATAAGCAGAATAAATATTCTTGGTACATATCCATGTTCTTAAATAAAATTTTTTAGTGATATCTGTCTCTAATACCATGCCACTGGAATTTTCCTGAAAAGTATATTTTTAAAATATAATTTTATTATTTTTACATTTTTAAATTTAAATGCCTTTCTGAAATCATTTGATTTAATGTAAAGGATGATATATTTTCATTTAAATTTATCATCTTATTCAGTGCTTTCTATTTTTCTTGCCTATTTTATATTCCCTTGTCTCTCCATTCTTGCCTTCTTTTTTTGTTTTTTTGTTTTTTTGTTTTTCATCTTTTAAGTTTCAGGGTACATGTGCAAGATGTGCAGGTTTGTTACATAGGTAAACGTGTGCCATGGTGGTCTGCTGCACCTATCAACCCATCACCTAGGTATTAAGTCCAGCATCCATTAGCTATTCTTCCTGATGCGCTCTCCGTCCTGTCTCCCCGCTACAGCAGGCCCCAGTGTGTGTTGTTTCCTCCCACATGTCCATGTATTCTCATCATTCAGCTCCCAATTATAAGTGAAAACATGCGGCGTTTGGTTTTCTGTTTCTGTGTTAGTTTGCTAAGGATAATGGCTTCCAGCTCCATCCATGTCCCTTCAAAGGACATGACCTCATTTATTTTTATGGCTGTATAGTATTCCATGATGTACATGTACTACATTTTGTTTTTTATTTTTATTTTATTTTAGGTTCTGGGATACATGTGCAGAACGTGCAGGTTTGTTACAAAGGTAAATGTGTGCCATGGAGATTTGCTGCACTTATCTACTCATCATCTAGGTATTAAGCCCCACATGCATTAGTTATTTGTCCTGATGCTCTCTTTCCCCCTGCCCCACTGACAAGCCCAGTGTGTGTTGTTCTCCTCTCTGTGTCCATGTGTTCTCATTGTTCAGCTCCTACTTATTAGTGAGAATATGTGGTGTTTGGTTTTCTGTTCCTGCGTCAGTTTGCTGAGGATGGCGGCTTCCAGCTTCATCCATTTCTCTGCAAAGGAAATGATCTCATTCCTTTTTATGGCTGCATAGTATTCCACGATTTACATGTACCACGTTTTCTTTATCCAGTCTATCATCGATGGGCATTTAGGTTGATTCCATGTCTTTGCTATTGTGAGTAGTGCTGCAATGAACATACATGTGCTGTATATTTATAATAGAATTATTTATATACCTTTGGGTATATACCCAGTAATGGGATTGCCTGGTCAAATGGTATTTCTGGTTCTAGGTCCTTGAGGAATCACCACACCATCTTCCACAATGGTTGAACTAATTTACACTCCCACCAACAGTGTAAAAGCATTCCTTTCTCTCTGCAGCCTTGCCAGCATCTGTTGTTTCTTGACTTTCTAATAATGCCATTCTGACTGGCATGAGATGGTATCTTATTGTGGTTTTGATTTGCATTTTTCTAATGATTGGTGATGTTGAGCTTTTTTTCATAACGTTTGTTGGCCTCATGGATGTCTTCTTTTGAGAAGTGTCTGTTAATGTCCTTTGCCCACTTTTTAATGAGGTCGTTTTTTTTTTTCTTGTAAATTTGTTTAAGTTCCTTGTAGACTCTGGATATTAGAACTTCGTCAAATGGATTGATTGCAAAATTTTTCTCCCATTCTGTATGTTGTCTGTTCACTCTAATGATAGTTTCTTTTGCTGTGCAGAAGCTCTTTAGTTTAATTAGATCCCATTTGTCAATTTTTGCTTTTGTTGCAATTGCTTTTGGTGTTTTTGTCATGAAATCTTTGCCTGTCCCTATGTCCTGAATGGTATTGTCTAGATTTTCTTCTAGGGTTTTTATAGTTTTGGGTTTGACATTTAAGTCTTTAATCCATCTTGAGTTAATTTTTGTGTAAGGTATAAGGAAAAGGTCCAGCTTATTCATTATCCAGTTTTTATAGATTTGCAGATGTTGAACCAACCTTGCATCCCTCCCAAGGATGAAGCCAACTTGATCGTGGTGGATAAGCTTTTTGATATGCTGCTGGATTTGGTTTGCTAGTATTTAATTCAGGATTTTTGCATCAATGTTCATTAGGAATATTGGCCTGAAGTTCTCTTTTTTGGTTGTATCTCTGCCAGGTTTTGGTATCAGGATGATGCTGGCCTCATCAAATGAGTTACTGAGGAGTCCCTCCTTTTCAATTGTTTGGAATAGTTTCAATAGAAATGATAACAGCTCCTCTTTGTACTTCTGGTAGAGTTCAGCTGTGACGCTCTCTGGTCCTAGGCTTTTTTTGGTTGTTAGGCTATTTATTACAGCCTCAATTTCACAACTTGTTATTGGTATATTCGGGGATTCAATTTCTTCCTGGTTTAGTTTTGGGAGGGTGTATGTATCCAATAATTTATCAATTTCTTCTAGATTTTCTAGTTTATGTGCACAGAGGTGTTTATAGTATTCTCTGATGGTTGTTGTATTTCTGTGGAGTCAGTGATCATATCCCCTTTATCATTTCTGATTGTGTCTATTTGATTCTTCTCTCTTTTCTTCTTTATTAGTCTAGCTAGTGGTCTATCTAGTTTATTAATTTTTTCAAAAAACCAGCTCCTGGGATTCATTGATTTTTTGAAGAGGTTTTTGTGTCTCTGTCTCCTTCAGTTCCACTCTGATCTTGGTTATTTCTTGTCTTCTGCTAGCTTTGGGGTTTGTTTGCTCCTGGTTCTCTAGTTCTTTTAGTTGTGATGATAGGTTGTTGGTTTGAGATCTTTCTGGCTTTTTGATGTGGGCATTCAGTGCTATAAATTTCCCTCTTATAAGTGTCTTAGCTGCATCCCAGATATTCTGGTACATTGTCTCTTTGGTCTCATTAGTTTGAAAGAACTTCTTGATTTCTGCCGTAATTTCGTTACTTACCCAGGAGTCATTCAGGATCAGGTTGTTCAATTTCCATGTACTTGTGTGGTTTTGAGTGAGTTTCTTAATCTTGAGTTCTAATTTGATTGTGCTGTGGTCTGAGAGACTGTTATGATTTCAGTTCCTTTGAATTTGCTGAGGAGTGTTTTTACTTCTCATTATGTGATCAATTTTAGAGTAAGTGCCATGTGGCAATGAGAAGAATGTATATTCTGTGTTTTTGTGTGAAGAGTCCTGTAGATATCTACCAGGTCTGCTTGATCCAGAGCTGAGTTCACGTCCTAAATATCTATTAATTTTCTCTGTCAATGATCTAATATTGTTAGTGTGGTGTTAAAGTCTCCCACTATTATTGTATGGGAGTCTAAGTCTCTTTGTAGGTCTCCAAGAAATTTATGATTTATGATTTTGGGTGCTCCTGTATTGGATGCATATATATTTAGGATAGTTGGTTCTTCTTCTTGAACTGAACCCTTTACCATTATGTAATGCCCTTATTTGTCTTTTTTGATCTTTGTTGGTTTAAAGTCTGTTTTGTCAGAAACTAGGATTGTGACCCCTTCTGTTTTCTGTTTTCTATTCCCTTGGTAAATTTCCCTTTATTTTGAGCCTATGTGTGTCTTTGCGCATAAGATGGGTCTCTTGAAGACAGACGGGTCTTGGCTCTTTATCGAGCTTGCCATTCTCTGTCATTTAATTAGGGGCATTTAGCCCATTTACATTTAAGTTTAGTATTGTTATGTGTGGATTTGATCCTGTCATCATGATGCTAGCTGGTTATTTTGCAGACTTGTTTATGTGCTTGCTTCATAGTGTCACTGGTCTGTGTACTTCAGTGTGTTTTTGTACTGGCTGGTAGTGGGTTTTTCCTTTCTATATTTAGTGCCTCCTTCAGGAGCTCTTGCAAGACAGGCTTGGCGGTGATGCATTCTCTCAGCATTTGCTTGTTCGAAAAGGATCTTATTTCTCCTTCGCTTATGAAGCTTAGTTTGGCTGAATATGAAATTCTGGGTTGGAAGTTCTTTTCTTTAAGAATGTTGAATATTGTCCCCGCATCTCTTCTGGCTTGTAGGGTTTTTGCTGAGAGGTGCACTGTTAGTCTGATGGGCTTCCATCTGTAAGTGACATGACCTTTCTCTCTGGCTGCCTTTAACATTTTTTCTTTCACTGAAATCATTTTAAAAGGTAATTTATGATTAACAAATTTAAAATTGTTGGCATATTCAATTGACTCCTCTCTTTAGGCCATAATTAAGAAAATACTTCTCTGTAGGTGCTGAAGTACCAGAGATATTCAGAGTAAATTCCATTAAATGGCAGGCATTGTCATATATATCATGTGGAATGTTGTAAGAGAAACCAAACTTATAAATTGTGAAGTAGATAACTAAATTAGATTTTAAATGGAATGTCACAAACTAATAATATTATCAATTTAAAGAAGTGGGAGATCAGAGGCCATACAGATTGGGCCCTTCTAGCAATTTTAACAAAAATATGGTATGTTTCTAGTCAAAAATTAAATTTTTTCCTTAGGCTTTGGAGACTAGAAAATCCTTGTTCTGTATTGTGGATAAAACAAACTTAGATATTGATTTTATACCATCATTTGCACTGGCCAAAAGGATGCTCAGATCAGAGAGGCACTTCGTTAATAATTGTGCAAGATCATAAGTGTACATATTGTCATTATTGTTGCTTGATTTTGCCTTTAAGTTTATTTACTTGAATATGTAATATAAATACAAATATAATATAAATTTTGAGTGTTTCAACTGATATAAAAATGTATACATGAAAAGTTATCTTCACTCTTCTATCCTTCAGCTACTCATACCCCCACTCCCATGAGGAAAAAAAATATCATCAGTTTCTTTTCTATTCTGTCAGTGGTCTTCCAAGACCACTGTGTGTATACTTTTTCTTTTCTTCTTTTCTGTAGGAATGGAGCAAGCCATACACATGATTCTACCTTTTGCTAGATACTTTTAACAATATATGTAATGTAGTTTCCTATAAGGACATAAAGATCTTCTACAGTCTTCTTTATAACTGCTTAGTATTCCAGTTTCAGAATGCTGTACCAAAATTTGGCTATTCCATAATTTATTTAACACGACACGTACTAATAACATTAGGGTTGTTTTCAACCATTTGCCATTTCAAAGAGTAATATAATGAATAATCTTATAAATATATTATTATTTTACACACATAAAACATTTTTAATTTTGAAGGTTTTCTTCCAAAAGGTACTCTATACAAGTATTCTCAATTTACATTCCTACACGGATATGCTACATTTTTATTATATTTGCCAATTTGACTGGTGAGAAACAGTATCATTGTGATAGTATTCTCTTATTGTAAGTGAAGTCAGGCAGCTTTTCGTGATTAAGATCCATTTTTATTTTCTGCTAATTTGTATTATTTGCCCTTTTCTATTGGATTGATGATCTTTTCCTTAATGATTTTTTAGAGTTCTTTTTATATTAGGAAAACTACACTTTTGAATGTAATAGCTGCAAATATTTTTTCCAGTTGGTCACTTTTCTTCAAGATATTTTACCTTGCAGAATTTTATCAATATCATCATCATCATCACTGTTTTATGGAGTTGAATTTATTAGTCTTTTTTGTATATATTCTAAGTTTTGGATCACACTTTATATATATTGTAAGCTTTGGATCATACTTTCCCTCTCTGAGATTATTGAAAATATATTATTTTGTCAGTCTCCTTGATTCCAGCCCTGCTGTTTGACCTTCATTGTTTATGGAATCCTTTCCAACTATTTTTGAGTCTGGGGTTTATCTGTCAGCTGGTTTTACCAAAGAAGTGATTTGTGTTCAATTATCTTCTTGTTGCCTTCTTGTGATTTCTTAAAAGGAGAAACATTTTGGCTATATGTATTCAGGTTCAAACTGGAAGTCCTTTTTAAGAAAAAATCTTATTATATACAATGTATTTCTGTAAGTCAAGTCAGATCCTTTGTAGAATGTGAATATTAATGCATAAACACAATTATCTTGATATACAATTAGTGCTGGGTTTTTGTTTATTAGCATGTTTGTTTTATATTACTTAGCTTCCTTTCACCAAAATATATGTTGATTTTTTAAATTGTCTTGGGGCACTGTCCTTCTAGGATTAAGTTGCACTATAATAATTTATAATTTTACACACAAACTTTTCTTACAACCGCAGGAGTTTGAGAGGCCTCCTCAGAACTCCTAATGCTCATCATGACCTCATTTGAGATTCAGAGAATCCAAACAAAATCATTTACGATAAAAGAGAAAAACTTGCCTTTGATGTTGCCACTGATGCATGAGGAATTAAAATGCCAAACAAGATGTGACCTATTTTAAAAACCCATAACAAACATTATTAAAATGGTTATTTATTTTGAAATGATCATGGAACATATGATTCAACATAAAACCTTGCAGTTTCCAATATGAATAAGCTTAGAAAATATATACTCAACATAGTTTTAACCAAATTATTAATTTTTCTTCAAAATCTTTGGTTAATGTAGCAAGTTCATTGACAATTAACTTTTTTATATAGAAAAAGATCTAGTCAGACTGTTAAGAATATAAATTAATTAATGTTGTAGGAAATAAAATTTAGGTACAAAATATAACAGGATATTAAAATGAGACTTCATATGCTTCAGTTTCATGCCAGGCCCAAAAGAAAAACAGAACCATACATGCCAGCCGCCCTCCATTTCAAAGTATCTTGCTAAATCATCTATGTAGGACTGCGAAGTAGGTAGTAAAAAATATTTTTGCACTTATTGACTCATTCCCTGATTTGAAAATATGTTTTGGTTTATATTCTATACAGGTTGTAACAGAATATCACAGATTAGGTGATTTATTTATTTATTTGTTTATTAAGACTGTGTCTCGCCCTGTGGCCCAAGCTGGAGTGCAATGGCACGATCTCGGCTCACTGCAGCCTCCGCCTCTTGGGTTAAAAAATAAAATTTATTTATTACAGTTCTAGAGGCTAGGAAGTCCAAGGGCATGGTGCTGGCATCTGGTAGGGTCTTCTTGCAGCATCATAACATGATGGAGGGCATCACAGGGCGAGAGGGTGACAGCATGTGTGTCAGCTCAGGTCTGTCTTCCTATTCCTATAGTCACCAGCCCCATAACGAAGGCCTCACCCTGATGACCTTATCTAATTCTAATCACCTCCCAAAGGTCCCATGTCCAATCAACATATGAATTTGGGGATTCAGTTTCCAACACGTGAAATTTGCAAGACACATTCAAATGTTTGCAGGTTGTAAAAAGTTGAAGAAACCTAACTAAAGAGAGAATTTCTTTAAAATAAGTTGCCCAGATGCAGTGGCATTTTACCTATTTCTATTATGTGGCTAAGAAACAAGGTGTTTGTCCTGACCTCACAGCTACGAAGTGGATCTTCCAAAGTGCTGCCCAGATAATTTGATATTTGTCCACTAAAGTTTAGAGATATAAACATTTGGTGTTTGCTTCACACCTGAGAAATTCAGAAGTGGAAGTTTGTACCTGGATCTGTAAAGAAAGAAGCCTCTATTTTCCATCAGTGGTTGGTCAGAGAGGTGTAATTTTTATGTTGAGAAGTGGGTTTTATAGGAAAGAACCTGACATGCTCTTTTAATGGGACACTCCTCTTCAAGAGCATTTGCTGCCAGGAAGGAGGAGCCTTTAGCAAGAAGAGGCTGTAGATACACTGTCCAATGGAGAAGCTGCTGGGAGACAGGGGAATGTAGGGAATAACTGTCACAGAAACATTCCCCACACACAAAAACCGAATTTTGATGTTTTTGCAAAGGGAGAAAATCTAAGAAAGCCACAAAAATATTCCAGAAAAAAAAATGAGCCCTGGGAATCTGCCATACTCGGAGGACACTAAATACCAAATTGTATCTGCCTCTGTCAACTAAGATGTTTTTCACATCTTTTGTTCTCCCTCCAGAACCAATCCAGGAAGTTGCAAGAGCAGCCTTGTGGGCCAAGTGATGCCAAGAAGGCTCAGAACAAGGTAAGGAAATGGAGAAGTATCCACACTCTCCTCCCCTGCTAAAGGTTTCTCAGATTGAAGCAGTGTGTCAGGGGCATTTTAAAAAGGCTTTAATTTGATTAAAGTGCAGAGGTTGGGTTATTAAAAGAGACAAGGTATACCATTTCAATACTGAGTCCCAATGGATGACTAGAATTTAGCAAGATAAATGGAAACTTTCTTCCAAAGCATAGGAAATATAGCATACCCATGTTGTATTCACCTCTTCTTCACTCTGTTGATGAGGAAGGGATTCCTACCCTAGGGTTAAGGAAATGGCTGAAAACACAACACCTGCCATTGAACAGATGAGATTGACAGGAGTTTATTAATCACATATACGCAGAGCCCAGGGGAGAAGGACATCCTAAACCAAGGAGGACTATGTGGAGGTGCACTTGGGAATCGATGAACAAGCAGGGGCCGTGGGGGGCTTTGTAGTAACAAGAGGGTAGGGTGAACCCTGCATCCTATGGAAGGATGTGAGTGGCTTCTTTGAATAATTTTGTGAGCTGGCACAAAAGTGAAGCCAGGGGACATAGGGATTGTGCCTGGTCCCCATGATAGGAGGGTTGTTTGGCTAGGGGAGCTTATTGCAGAAGCAGAGGGGAAGGATAACTTGTTGTTAGGCCACTCAAGACCCTTCTAAAATTTTAGGCCTTCACTATAATATAGAAGCACCAGAAAATATTGTATATTTAGAGTCTTAGTACTATTTTGGAATGCCTTGAATGTGGAGTACAGGAAGAGAAAAGTTGGGATGAGGCTGAGAGATAAGCAGGAGCCAGAATCTAGTCTCAAATTCCTTTTTTATCTAGGTCTCTAGCTATAATAAGGTGAATGTTCGTATTAGGGCATAGTCAGAGACAGGGAGAACAATTAGGAAGCTGTTGGAGTCTTGTGGGAGAACGGAATGTACTAAAAGTAATACTGGGAATAGAGATACATGGATAATCCCAGAAACATTAAGAAGAAGAAAAACCAGTTTTCTGGATTAAGCAACTAGATAAATGACTATGTCAAGTTTCTCCAACCTGTGGCAGGCCATGGGCTACATGTGGCCCAGGACGGCTTTGAATGTGTCCCAATTCATAAACTTTCTTAAAACATTATGAGGTTTATGCATGAACCTTTTTTTTTTTTCATTCATCAGCTATAGTTAGTGTTAGTGTATTTTATGTGTGGCTGTGATGGTTAATACTGAGTGTCAACTTGACTGGATTGAAGGATGCAAAGTAGTGATCTTGGGTGTGTCTGTGATGGTGTTGCCAAAGGAGATTAACATTTGAGTCAGTGGGCTGGGAAAGGCAGACCCAGCCTTAATCTGGGTAGGCACAATCTAATCACCTGCCAGCAAGGCTAGAATATAAAGCGGGCAGAAAAACGTGAAAAGACTAGACTGGCCTAAGCTTCAAGCATCCTCTTATGGTGGATGCTTCCTGCCTTCAAACATCTGACTCCAAGTTCTTCAGTTTTGGGACTTGGACTGGCTTCCTTGCTCCTTAGCCTGCAGATGGCCTATTGTGGGACCTTGTGATTGTGTGAGTTAACACTTAATAAACTCACCTTTATGTACATATCCATCCTATTAGTTCTCTCACTCTAGAGAACCCTGACTAATACAGTGGCCCAAGACAATTCTTCTTCTGGTGTGGCCCAGGGAAGCCAAAAGATTGGACACCCAGGACTAGGTCTTTCACTGTAGTAAGGAAAACCAAATAGTCACAGTTCAGAAATAGAAATGCACTATTCACAAAACTACTACAAATTTTTCATACGGTAGGAGGATGAGAGTCATGTATTACAAATGTTAGATTTTTGCATTTCCTGTGTTTATTGATTGTAAGAAGCTTATAGCACAATAGAATCAATATCTGGGTGATGTGAAGTAAGTTTAAAAGATAGTAGTCTCAAATAATTTTTACTAGTTGGTTATACTGAGATGAGGCTCATATAAGAACTAATAGTACTTTGTGGTATTTGATAAGTACCAAATGATCAAAAATGAAAATAAGTTTTATAAAAGTATTTAAAGATATCTCACAATACTAATGAAAACTTCTTGCAAAACACAAAATATAAAATGTCATATTTTTAACTTTTTATGTTAGGAAAATAGTGCTGGAATTATGATGAATATTTTTGCATAAAATTGTCCTTTTTATGTTTTAACAGTGAAAACTTAGCTATTATTAAGTTTGTTATCTATATTAAGACATTATCTATATTAATATCAAAAATTGACTGGGCCTGGTGTTCTGGCTTGTGCCTATAATCCAAACACTTTGGGAGGCTGAGGCAGGAGGCCTGCTTGAGTCCAGGAGTTTGGGACCAGCCTGGGCAACATAGCAAGACCCTGTCTCCAGAAAAAGAAGAAAAAAACGGATTGGTTATATAAATAACAGTACAATTATATAATTGAATATTATGCAGTCATTAAAAAATAATAAAATAGAACTGAATGTATTCTTTTAAAAGACATAAACAATATATTACTTTAAAATGCAGCTAAGGGAGAATATTATGGCACAGTTATATCTCTATCTCTCCCGCTAGCTCTACATGCGTAAGAAATTCTGCAAGAAATTACCAACAGGTTAATAGTGGTTATTCTGATAATGTGAAATTGCAAGGTTACTCTCACTTTCTCTCTACCATTTGAAATTTTAGAATAATAAAAAAACCCTGACTAGTATTAGTCAGGGTTCTCCAGAGAAACAGAACCAACAGGACATATACAAATACATAAGAGAAAGATTTATAAGAATTGGCTCATGTGATTATGGAGGCTGAGAAGTCCCACAGTATGTCCTCAGACCCAGAAAAACTGGTGGTGTAATTCAGACTGAGTACCAAGGCCAAAGAAGCAGGAGAGCAGATGATGGATTTCACAGTCTGGGGCCAACAGCCTGACAAGGTAGGGAGTAGGCAGAAGTGTGCTGGTGTGAGTCCCAGCGTCTGAAGGCTCTGATGTGCGAGGGTATAAGCAGATGGATGTCCCAGCTCAAGAAGAGAGAAACAGAATTTGCCCCTTCCTTTTGGTTTGATATGGGCCCTCAACAGACTGCATGATGCCAGCCTATATTGTTGAGGGTGGATCTTCTTTGCTGAGTCTACTGACCGAAATACTAATCTCCTTCAAAACCACTATCACAGATACACTCAGAAATATTTTCCTAGCTACCTGGATATCCCATATTCCAGTCATATTGACACATAAAGTTAACCATCACAATATGTTATCTGAAAAAAAAATTTATGAAATGACTTCTATTGTTGCCTTATGAGGAGCTTTCTGAACAACCCTTTTTTAGACAGACAAAATCGTACAGGCCAAATGACATAGAAACCCTTTCTTCTATGTTTGCATCCCAACTCCTACCACTGAGTGCTTTCCATTCCCCAGCAACTAAACTTAAAACTGATATATTTCATAGGATTTGCTGCATAGCAAACTCATGACTACTTACTGTTCATTATTTTAGCTTTACATAGTGGTAAATTACACAAAGGTGTCTGGCCATTTGAGAAAAGCCCAAATACAGGGCTTCCTATTTTTATTAAGGTAAAACATGCTCTCAATAATCCAAAGTTGAAATTATGGAACAATTTTTCATTTCCTCTTTGCTTTCTACATTATGTCACCAACAAGGTCACCCATATACTTCCACTCCTTTCTATTCTTTACAATAGGGATAGGTAAATGTTTTCCTGTAAAGGACCAGGTAGTAAATATTTTAGCACAACATGCTTGCATTTTAAATACACTTTGCTAAATGAAATAAGTCAGACATTAAAAGGCTCATTTTGTATAATTTCATTAATAAACACTCTGGAAAAGGCAAAACTATAGGAATAGAAAGTAGCTTAATGGTTGCCGGTGGTAGAGGAATGATGGGAGAGGTGAATATAAATTAGAAGCAACTGGGAACTTGGGGGATGAGAAAACTGTTCTGTATGAAACTGTGACTGTGGACACATGACTCATTGCATTTGTCAAACTCACAGAAACATAAGCCACAAAGAGTGCATTTTACTGCACGTTCCTTTTTTAAAAATCAAACAGGATGTGTGGAGGAGTGGAACGCAAACTGCCAAATAAATCTAGCTGTATTACAGATGAATCACATGATCACACTAAAGGACATGAGGAAGAAAGGAGCTGACTTAAGTAACTTTGGTAAGCAGTTATGTGACGGTATATTTTAAAGACAAAAAGTAATGTACACTAACACTCCGCTCTAGTGTAGGGGTTGGCAAACTTTTTGAGTAAAAAACAAGATAGTAAATATGTTAGGCTTTGTGGGTCATATAGTCTCCATTACCACTTCTCAACCCTGCTGCTGGAGCACAGAAGCAGCCATAGACAATACATAAATAAATGAGTGTGGCTATGTTTTAACAACACTTTATTTATAAAAACAAATACAGGGTCAGATGTGGCTTGTGAGCCATAGGTTGCTAATTCCTGATACAGTTGGCAAATTAGTCTCTTACATGGGTATGGGTTTCATTTCATATTTTATAGTACGGTTGAGCTAATAAGTAAATATAGTGTAGATAGTGAAAGCTGAGTTTCTCACTGTCAAAAGAAGAAGTTACAAATAAGGAAAGGGTGGATGCTGGAATGAACCACTGGTACTGGATTAGAGATGGAGATATCAGTATGAACTCATGATTTTCAAATATCTGCAAATGTAGATAAACAAATATGAGGCTCATGCCTTATGTTTGTAGGCATGAGTTAGTGTAATACATGTATCTCCAGTTGTATCCATTAAAATGTGCTAGAAGAAGTATCACGCCAGCAGCAAAGAGCTTCATTTCTAAATATCATGTGCTCATAAAAGGAACTATGGTTCCTTGGAAAAATGATTCATTTCAGGGTTATGGCAGGAAAAATATAAACAATCCTGGAACAATTTGTGATACTAGAGAGTAAGAAAGTAATTAAAAATGAGCAAATAAAATATCAAAGCATATTCAAAGGGCAAAAGAGACAACCTGAAAAAAAATCCCAATAGCCAAAATTAGGACAATTTGAGAAACAAAAAAAGTAATGATAGTATTGTATTGTAACCCAGAGAATGAAATAAATACTCATTCTGATATTAAAAAAAACTGAATAAATAAATCAGTAGAGGAAAAGAGACAAATCATCCTTACGAAATATTTCTAATTAAAAACTTAAAAGGCATAAGGAAAATAGAAAATAGAAAGTCATTGCTAGAACACCACAGCAATAATTGACTTATGCAGGATCAGTGATGGATCCTAAAATTGATAGGTAAAATTTAAGTAGAAATAAGATTTTGCATAGTCACTGTGTGTCCATTTGGACTGCATTAACAAATGATCATAGACTGTGTGGCTTATAAACAACAGAAATGCATTTTTCAACAGTTCTGAAGGCCAGTAAGTCTAAAATAAACACACTGGCAGATTCAGTGTCTGGTGAGGACCCACTTCCTCATAAAAAGCTGTCTTCTCATTGTAACCTCGCATGGCTGAAGGGGCAAGCAATCTCTCTGAAGTCTCTTTTACAACAGCACTAATCCCATTCTTGAGGGCTCCACCCAAATGACCTCATCACCTCCCAAAGGCCCCACTCCCAAATACCATGACCTTGGGTGTTAGAATTTCAGGACATAAATTTGGAAGGAACATAAACATTCAATCCACTGCAATCACAAAGTATCTCTCTCAAAATATTTAGTAATCACAAAGAGAAAAACAGCAACTTTACAATGGAAAAACATGGCAGACGCCAAGTGATCAAGATTAATATAATCAGTAATAAGACATATCAATGTCATTTACTTCGGATATGATGCATTCAGAAGTGCATATCATCAGAGGTAAATGATATTGATATGCATTATTCTTCTTAATTATGCATAGCCTTAATATAATCAATAAAAAATCTAACAAACCCAAATGGAGCAAAGTTCTATAAAATAACTCCTCTTCAGTAATATTAAAAACAAGACAAGGAAAGACTGAGAAAGCATCTCAGATTGGAAGAGGCTAAGGACATTCAGCAGCTATGTACAATGTGAGGTTCTAAATTGGATCCTGAACCAAAAATAATAAAATAAACTAGTGAAAAAATGGTGAAATCTGAATAAATTCTGTAGTTTCATTAATAGCATAATACCAAGGTTAATTTCCTAGGTTTGATCATTTTATTCTTTGGCTGTGTAAGATGTTGGCATAAGGATAATCTGGGTAAATATATATAAAATAGACTCTGTACTACTTTTTGCATCTCTTCTGTGTGTCTAAAATTATCACGAAATTTTAAAAAATGTTAAGGCTAAAAATTCATCTGCTGCCCACCAATTATAAGTATAGGATTAAATGGTGGGGCTATTAAAAACCTTTCACAATGGTATATAAATGCCTATTCAATATAATTAACATATACTTTACAGATTAGATGATTTTTCTTGGTGTAACCCATTTGTCATCATGGACTCGGGGTTAAAGGAAAGCATATGACAACTGCCAGTAGGATCCAGCTCTGAAGAAATTAAATACAAGGTCAATGATAATGATCTGCTTCCCTGGTACAGCTTTGCTGAAGCTTCAGGACTCTGTGAGAAGCCCAGAATTTGACTTGGCACCCAAGCTAGCCTAGAACCAACAACATTAATGCAAAGAGGCTCTGAACTAGGAAAGTCTAAAAGTCTAAATAAATACACTGTCTCTCCATGTCCTGTACATATGGATCCAGAAGTGTTCCCATGATCTGAGATAGAGAATACTGAGAAGGCCAATGGACTGACAAAGGCTGGAGGGTCGTGGCTGAAATATTCTGGGATTTCAACATTGGAGGCAAGTGACTAGAACCATTTCAGAGTAGGTGCCAACATAATGTCTCAAAAACACTATACAGAAGTGGTCACATCCAGTGGATAGCAGTCAGGGGTTGGTAAGACTGCATGCTTCTCAGAAAACTGGCAAGGATTCCTATGACTATGCCTTCAAAACCATTTTCTCCTATTCCTACAAGGACTTTTGAGTCTCCAAAAAAACTCAGAAATCACCTGAAATTAGATCACAGGGAAAATGAGGAAATCTAAAAGACTGAAAACTTGCACAAAAAAACCTAAACAAACCAAAGAGATTTATGCTGGAAGAAATTGAGGCCTTTATTTATATTCTGAAATAGGGTCTTTTGCAGAAAATAAAAATGTTACATTTTTACTTGCAAGTCTGAGAAGAAATTACTGAATTAGTGGCCTTACAATCCCTATTTTTTATGTACCATTTGACTAAAAGTTTTACCATCATGTGCCCAACATGATAGTAGGTATTTGATATATATTTGTCACATAAATCAATTAATAAACGATAAGGTCACTACCCTGGAGCTCAAGACCCAGAGAGGCAGGCAGACATGTAAATAGATAATATCAATATTTAAAACAATCATTAATGAAAGATGCAACACACCTAACCATGTCTGCCTACAAGAAGCAAAAAAGATTTCAAAGAAGAGTGGTGTGGATCTTGAAGGATTAACAGGGGTTTGACAAGGATCTTCTGAACTAGAGAGAAACATAAACTTTCTTGGGGTTGAAACCATTTATTTTAGACTTCTTAATATTTTCTCTGAGAGACATTCAGTAAATATATTAATTTGATTAGAGTTTTAGTTTACAATCCAATGTAAAAATAAATTGCCAGTTCCTAAAACATATTTCTAACTGATGATGTTAGAATGCTTTTTATAGCCAAGTTGATAACTATAGTGAGTTTGTATAGTTGGTGAGGTCTATTTATGAAATACTTACCATGGGATCAAATCAAATAATGATCATGAATGAGCATGCAAGTAAATTGACCTTTTTAACTTTTTTGTTTTAAATATATAAAAATTTAATAATAATGTTATCTATGGAAACCTCAGATTTTCTGAGCAAATCTATGCTTTCATTTGAACTTCTCTGCCTACATTATTAAAATTTGATTGTATTTATTTAAAAAGTACTGAGCTTTAAATGTTATATAAAAGGTGAATTTGATCTCTCTTATCCCTGCTTTGAATCTTCTTACTCTCAATAAATCAAGAAATATATTAAGAGAGAGCAGGGAGGGAGGAAGCGAGGGAGAGAGAAGCAGAGACAAAGAGACAGAGAACTTCAATTAGAGACACACACTGATCACAAATGGATACAGTTTTTTTTTTCATATTTCAGTATAAAATTATAGAATCATGAAATCTAAATTGTATTTCTGGAGACAAACTTAGAAATCATCTCTTTAGTTCCTTTGTTTTACATGTAATATTTATTAAACTACAAATTGGGCTTTATTCAATAAACAGAAACATTTTAAATGTCTTAGTTTGAACTATTACTATTTTTAGTTTAGTTTGTTTTAAGAACTTTATTGGGATATAATAGACATATAAAATTAACCATTTTAAAGTGTACAATTCAGCGAGTTATAGTAGAATAACAGTTATGCATTCATCACCAACATCTAATTTTAAAACATGTCATCACTCCAAAAAGAAACACATACTTATTATAGTCACACCCCATTCCCACCCTCCCCCAGCTCCTTGCAATCTAAGGTACTTTCTATCTCTATAGATTTGCCTTTTGTGAGTAGATTCTTTCACTTAACTTAATGTTTTCAAGTTTCATCTATGTTGCAGGAGGTGACAGTACTTTATTCCTTTTTTCTGCTGAATAATATTTTATTTTATGGAAATACCACATTTTACTTATCTATTCTTCAGTTGATAGGCATTTGGATTGTTTCTACTGTTGGACTATTTAGAATAATGTTGCTATGAATATTTTTTTTGAGTCAGAGTCTTGCTCTGTTGCCCAGGCAGGAGTGCAGTGGCATGATCTCAGCTCACTGCATCCTCCACATCCTGGGTTCAAGTGATTCTCCTGCCTCAGCCTCCTGAGTAGCTGGGACTACAGGTGCATGCCACCACACCCAGCTAATTTTTGTATTTTTAGTAGAGATGGGGTTTCACCATGTAGGCCGGGATGGTCTTGATCTTCTGATCTTGTGATCCACCCACTGTGGCCTCCCAAAGTGCTGGGATTACAGGTGTGAGCCACTGCACCTGGCCGAATATTTTTATTCATAGTTTTTATTCAAGTTTTTATTTGGACATATACTTTAAATCATGGGTCTATAACAAGGAGTAGAATATTCTGCGTCAGATAGAAACTCTAGGTTAAAATTCTAAGGAACTGCCAAAATGTTTTCCAAAGTGACTGAGCCATTTTAAAATCCCACCAGCCTTGGATGGTGATTCCAATTTCTTCAAGTTCTTGTCAACATTTGTTATTGTCTGTCTTTCTTGATATAGCTATCTGTCTTAGTTCCTTTATGCTGCTGTAACAAAATACCTGAGACTCAGTAATTTGTAAACAACAGAAATTTATTTATTATAGTTCTGGAGGCTGCAAAGTCCAAGAACTGGGCACTGGTAGATTTAGTGTCTGGTAAGGGCCTGTTCCACTGATGGTGGGTGTCTTCTCATGGTAGCGTCTTCAAATGGAAGAAGACAGAAGGGCAAAAAAAGAGCCTAAGGTTGTTCCTTCCAGCCCTTTTATAAGGCACTAATCCGTTCATGAGGGCAGAACCATCACAACTTAATCACTTCCTAAAGGGCCCATCTCTTAACACCACCATAATAGGGGTTAGTTAAGTTTCAACATGAATTTTGAAGGGGACATATTCAAACCATAGCTTTGTCCTAGAAGTTGTGAGGTAGTATCTCAGTGTTGTTTTAATTTGTATTTCCTTAATGGCTAATGAGGGTGAGCATCTTCTCATATATTTACTGGCCACTCATTTGTCTTCTTTGCAGATATGTTTGTTCAAATCTTTTCATTTTTAAGTTGGATTATTTGTCTTTCTATTATTGAGCTGTAACAGTTTGTCATGTATTCTGGATACCACTCCCTTATCAGATTTATGATTTGCTAACGTTTTCTCTCTCTGTGAGTTGTCTTCACTTTCTTAATTGTTTCCTTTGAAGCACAAAAGCTTTTAATTTTGATAAAGTCCAATTTATTTTTTGTGGGTTTTTTTTTTTTGGCAACTTGTGCTTTTGGTGCTATTTCTAAGAAACCATTACCTAATCCAAGGTCACAAAAATTTAGTCCTACTTTTTCTAAGAGTTATAGTATTAGCTCTTACCTTTGGGTCTATGATCCATTTTTCAATTAATTTTTGTATATGGTGTGAGGTATGGGGTTTAATGTCATTCTTTTTCATGTTGTCCCATTTTTTGAAAAGACTATCCTTTCTCCCATTGAATTGTCCTGGCATACTGGTGGAAAAGGTACTAACCAAAAATGTAAAGGTTTATTTCTAAAATTTCTACTCTATTTCATTGTTTTAGGGTTGAATTTGTAATAATGCCTATGCTAGTACCTGTCCCCACAATGCTTATTTTCTTACCAAAATAGTTTAGAATGAAATTCAACCCTCAAAGTCAGCAGAGGTATTTTCTTAGTTCATTTTGTCCTGCTATTATAGAATACCACAGACTTGATAACTTATAGTAAAACAGAAATTTATTGGCTCACAGTTCTGGAGGCTGGGAAGTCCAATATCAAGGTGCCAGTATCTTGCAAGAGACTTCTTAGGGCACCATTCCATGGTGGAAGGTGAGAGGGTGAGAGAAAGAGAGCAAGAAAGGGCTGAACTCATTCTTTTTTAAGGAACCCACTCATTGATGACAGCATTAATCCACTCAGAGGACATGCCCTCATGGCCTAATCACCTCCTAAAGGTCACACTTCCCAATGCTGTAGCACTGGGTATTAAGTTTACACCACATGCTTTTTGGTGGGACAAATTCAGACCATAGCAGATTCTTTTCTTCCTGTTGTTGGCACTAGTATCCAGACACAGTCTTGAAAAGTCAAGCAAAGAAATTCATTGTGCCTTTTTCTCTTTGTTTTAGGTTTAGGATAGTTGTTGTTAGAAATAGTGATTTACTTGGTCTCCTTTACTATATGTAGATTCTAAACTGTTCAACATAATGAATTTGATTACACACATTCTCTGTTGATATTGACTTTGTAAGTATCAGCTTTTACAACCTATCTGTACTCAGATAGGTTTCTTTTGTATCAGCAATATATTACTATTATAAAGAAGTGAAAAAGCAAGATTTGCTGTGAATGTTTTAAATTTAAATGTAACATAATTAAAAGACAACTGAAAAGACCTGAAAATTTATTATTATCGTGTTTGTTGATATAATGACAATTAATGAAGATACTTATTGTCCCATTACCATTCTTTAAATATTTCTAATTCTAATGGACTCCGAAGCTCCTAGAAAGCTTTATGAGTTCATGTATTAGCCCAACAAATATTTAATGGGCACATCCTATGTGGCTAGTATTGTTTTAAGTACATAGGATTTATAAAGATAAATGAGGCATAATCCCTCTTATGAAACAGGTCTGCTAGAAAAGAAAATTTCATAGTTAAAAAACTGTAACACAGCCAGGCACACTGGTTCAGGCCTGTAATCCCAGCTACTTGGGAGGCTAAGGTGAAAAAAATCACTTGAGGCCAGGAGTTTGAGACCAGCCTGGACAACATAGTGAGACCCTATCTCTAAAAAAATAAAATGAAAAGAAACCATAAAAAAAGTGATGTGGACTACTGAAAGGCACAATAAGTATTAAGGGAATTGAGGCAAAGTTGAATTGTGGCTGGAGCAAGTGAGATAAGTGGGAGACTATAAGAACATTTAAAGAAAGATGTAAAATTATGAAAAAAGTTTATCTAGAATTTATTTTATCTCCCTCTAAAATATTATGCCTATAAATCAAAGGAGTTCTTCCCATTTATTCCAACATTCCTCCCTCGTTCTCTCTCTTATTATCTCTTTTTCTCTTCTACCCTTTCTCCTCTCTCCCTTCCTCCACATTTCTTACTTGCCAGGAACCAATCTGGAGTAGAGAAGAGAGTAAGAGGGTACAGTATTGAATCAAGCTGATTGAGCATGTGTAGTGATGGTGACATCTCCATGTTAATATGAATATCATCATCTTTTAGTCATTATAACTTAAGCCTCAAAGTACTTCATTGAAAATACTGAGGATTTTAAACAATCTGACAAATAGAAATGGATCCATGGACTAGATTTTTGTCTCTCTTTTTTTTTTTTTTTTTTTTTTTTTTGAGATGGAGTCTTACTCTTGTCACCCAGGCTGGAGTACAATAGCACCATCTCAGCTCACTACAGCCTCCACCTCCCGGGTTCAAGTGATTCTCCTGCCTCAGCCTCCCGAGTAGCTGGGATTACAGATGCCTGCCACCACGCCTGGCTACTTTTTGTATTTTTAGTAGAGACGGGGTTTCACCATGTTGGCCAGGCTGGTCTCGAACTCCTAACCTCAGGTGATCCGCCCCCCTCGGCCTCCCAGAGGCCTCCCAGAGTGCTGGGATTACAGGCGTGAGTCACCGCTCCTGTCAGATTTTTGTCTCTCTTAAGCCACACATCTCAACTAACCTTTTGAAAAGAGTTAGTCAGCCTTTGATAAAAATGCCAAAACCATTTGAATTAAAATTCAAATTATACAGATTTTTTAACTGCGGAAAACATGGGGATTGCTAAATTACCATTTTAGCCCATAACTTCAGTCATTGACTGAACCTAAAATAAAGCCAGATGAACTAATTCATACTTTAAGCACAAAGAAAGCAAACGCATTTTCATTAAACTTTGGAAATACTGCTGTAGTACTTCTGGCCATGTAAAATAAGAAATTATTTTTACACATAATGTGGACAACTGAAGAATGACTTAACACCTTTAAATTTTTCAATCTAAAAAAGAAATAAAAGATTACCTGTTGTCCACAAGTTAGAAAGCTGATAATATTCATGTTAAACATTCTATTTATCCTCCTTTTTAAAATTGTGGGATGGGGAAGTTGGAAAATGATAAATTATTTATGCTGTCATAGGTTATTAGAATACAGCATTTGGAACTGGTGATTCTGAGTATGAGGAATAAGATATTACATCACACTTGCCAGGAAGTGATCAAAAGACTCTTAAGCTACAGAGGCTATTGCCATATACCCTGCTTTTTAACAATTTATACCTTTTTAAAAGTAAATGTGTGTATGTTTATGTGTGTGTGTGGTTGTGTATGCCAGAGAGTAAATAAAAAGAACAGAAATGCTTATTTTGAAAACAATGTATTAGATATGTTAATTATCCAAAGGAGCATTTATCCAAAAAATATTATTTTATGCCAGCTTTCTACCTATGTATGTACACGTCTAAATATTTTTAAATTTCACCCAGAAAACTTTTATTTGCCATGATTTTTTACTCAAACCTGTGAAGAACAATCCTTTTTTTGTTAAACAGCTTATTCTTTACAATAAAGGACATGACACCCTTACAAATGATGTTTGCAAAGTATTTTCAAGCAAAATTAAAGTAGTATAACTCTATCATTAAGATCTCATGCAAGGCAGATGGGTTCCACGTGGTAACAACGTATTGCAGACTACCTTGACATTGATTTGAATGGAACCTCAAGGAACCAGTAAAGATTCCTGTGCTCTTCGTGCCTGTCTCTCACCTCTCCCAGGGCCTTGCTCCATCAATTATTTGCACTCTGTCTTATACATTCTTCACTTCAACCCACAAAAACATCAAGTCTCTCTTATTCTAAAAATTTCCATTCTCTCCAGTTCTATTCAACATACTTCCTCATAATCTCTGCCAAACTTCTTAGAAAATATAGTGCATTTTCATTCATCCTATACCAGTCATCATTGAGATAGAGAGTTCTAGCTGCCTATCTTGTATCCACACTCCTGTTCTTTGTACCTAACTGCTCCCTGATCAATGCCCACCTGAAATATTTTATTTCCCAGTCTTTCTGACCACTGTTGATCTTCAATGGGTTCTAAGCAGAGGTTAGGTGGACTTTTATTAAAAAGTGTCATAAACTAAGTTTACAATATTGACATGTACCTTCTTGCCATTAGTTCTTTCTCCTTCCTCCTGTCTGGAATACAGGCGCAGTGGCCAGAGCTCCAGCAACCATCTTGGACAATGAAAAAACCTTCACGATGATAGCCATGGCGAAACACAGTGGAGTAGGAAGATAAAAGAGACTGCGAACCCGATAACCACGGAGTTCCATACCAGCTCTCCTGATACCTTTCATAAAAGAGTGAAATGAGCATCTACCTTTTTGTTTTGCTTCATTATTACTTGGCTGGGTTTTCTTTTAAGTTACCAATAGTCTATTTTTACTTGTACTTTAGCTGCTTTTATGTATTAATATACCATTGAATGCATGTAAATCTTCATATAAGTCATAAACTATGTAAGATTAGATAACACAGTAGACCCCACCCCAATTTACAGGAGCTATTTTACAAGACCCTCTATGGATGCCTGAAACTGTACATAGTACCGAACCCTATATATACTATGTCTCCTCCTATACATACATACTTATGATAAAGTTTAATTTATAAATTAGGCACAGTACTCTTGTGCTTTAGGGCCATTATTAAGTAAAGTAAGAGTTACTTGAGCACAGGGATACAATACTGCAACAATTGATCTGATAACCAAGATAGCTACTAAGTGATAATGGACAATGCCAGACAAAGGGAAGTTAAGTCTCAGGAGGGACAGCATGGGCCATTGCAAGATTTCATCATGCTGCTTAGAATGATGCACAATTTAAGATGTATGCATTGTTTACTTCTAGAATTTTCCATTTAATATTTTCAGACCACAGTTAACTTGGGTAACTGAAACTGTGGAAAACAAAACTGTGGCTAAGGGGGGACTACTGTGTTATTTAAAGCTTTAAACTTTAGTTTCAAAAAACATACAACATTTTAAGAAAATATAGTTCAGTGCATATACCACATTGATTTTAATTAGTTGATCTTTTATATACATGTTTATCTATGCAAGAATATGTGTAAGAAGTGTATGGAAGTTCAGTTATTTTCTGATTTTATGACTTCTCATAAGCTTAGGAATTCCTTAGATAAATAGGAATTATTTACTAATTATTTTTAAGGTCTTGCAGTCAAACAAAATTCACAGAAATGAATCTCAAGTTGATATTAGAGAAAAATGCAATCATTGTTAATATTAAAAATTCCTCAGTAAAAGAAATATATTTTAAGATTTTATGCATACACAAATTATTGTTTTTATTTGAGCCAAACTTAATTGATACACTCGTGTGCCCCTCAACCTCTAAAATCTTTTTTCATCTTTTTCCTCTAACAAAACTCCTCTCTTAAAGGTCTTTAGTTAACTCAAGTTGCCAAATTCAATATTTAAATGCTAAATCCAAGAGCCTCATGTCATTTCTCCTCTACTTTTGATCACACAAACCATTCTTCTTTTTTTTTCCTTCATTGTTCACTCCTGGGTTTTCTCTTACTTCTCAGATCAGTCTCTTTCATTTTCATTAACTCTTTTCTTCTAGCTCTCTGTTAAGTATTAGCTTCCTATAGTCTATGTCCAAGCCCAAGCATTTCTTCTTACTGTATATCTCATACAATGCCTAAACTTAACTTCCTATGATGACAATGCTTCCAAAACTTACATCTTAATCTGGATATTTTGCTTGAGTTCCACATTCATGTTTCATAGTTCTTGTGGCCCCACAAATATATCCTGTCAACAAATTTAGATGGGCGTAAAAGTCACTATCATTCCCTGAGAGTCTGTCACATTTTAGACTCTGCTCTGCTCCATGACTTGGGCAGGGAGGAGCAGTCCTACTGAAAACAGCCCACAATATCCTCACCCACGAGGAAATGACAAAGATAAAAACCTTGTGCCTCTGAGTGAAAGCTCTCTGTTTCAAGTAAGGAAAGTCCAAATCTACCTGGTTTAAGTGAATACGGAAACACACTGGCTCATATACCTGTAAATTTCTGGAATAAACTAGGGGCAGTATGGTTTGACCCAGTAGTTTAATCATTGTCTTCAGGAATACTAATTTTTCCTCTCTACCTCTTGGTTTTGTTTTGCACTTTGCTGGCTTCTTTCTCAATTATATTCATCTCAGTGGTAGCGAAGATGGGCAATAACATCTATAAGCTTATATTTAACGAATTTAAAATTTTTATTGGGAAGAAATTTCTTCCCCAATAATTCAAGCAAAACTCAAGGAATCATTCTCGTTGGCTTGGGCTAGGTCACCGTCCCCTAAGTGATCATTAAAACTTTCACTACCTCCCTTCCACCCAAATAAGTGGGCCCACTGACCTGGACCTCTTGATATTGTGATATAATAAGAAACATATAGTTGGGCTTCATCCATAGTTCCTGGCACAAAGCTTCTAAAACCCTTGTATTTTGTTATAATATTTGGTCTTTATGCCCAATTCTGGACACAGAGCTTCTAAAACCCTTGGAAGTTCCTGAGAGATAGGGGTCAGAGGACCATCTTTTGTTATTCATAATAAGCCTCTTTCAACCATACCTGAGTTTCTAGTAATAAGATGACTTTTGATGGACTTCCAAATAGCTTCAGCATGAGAGCTTGTTGCTACAGGAATCAACCATTGATTAGAAGGTTGAAACTTTCAGCCCCATCCCCCAGCCTTTGGGGAGATAAGAGGGGCTGGAAATTGAGTTAATTATCAATGATCAATGATCTACTCAGTCATGCCTACATAACGGACATTGCATAAAATCCCTAAACAGTGGAGTCCGTGGTGTGACTGAGCCCTTAAATTGTGGGAGCTGATCCTAATTCCAGGTAGTTAGCATCACAATTGAATTAAATTGTAGGACACTCAATGGTGTCCTACAGTTGGAGAATTGGTTGTTGGTTTGAGGAAAACCCCCATACTTTTGGTATGAGAAGAAGTGTTCTGTGGGTAGAAAGAGATCCTAGCAGCCCACACCTATTTTCCTGTCTCTGCCCTGCAATTCTGCCACTTCAGAGTGCCTTTTTAAAATTTTTATAGTCGCACCCTGGTGGCTGGAATCAGCCAGAGTCTGCAGTGTTATCCAGGCAGGAGCCCATAGTAGAACTTGAGTTGGTCAGATTCCCATTGCTCCCCTTGGGTGTACTCACTGACTCTCTAGCCCATTCATTGTGGTAAACCAGATGCCTGCAGAGTTCCAACAATCATACCTGTAGGGTTATGCTGGGACTTGGAGCCAGCTTCTGGAGCCCACGAGGGTGACCTGATTCTAAGATGGTGGCCTGGTGAGCAGATTATACCCACTGGCTAGTACGGTAATTCTTTTGTGGTATCATGTAAAATTTTATCCTCAGGATGGTTCAGAAATACTGATTTTGGGTGACTCTTACACATGTCGACACAGAGCCTTTTTACCTTGACATATAAGTCTCTCACACGGCATTCTGTATTTTCCATACTTTTTTCACTCTGAGCTTTATGTCATATAGTTTTTAGTAGTCTATCTTCCAATTCTCTAATCTTTTCTCCTACTCTGTCCAATCTGCTGAAGACCCAACTATTGAGTTATTAATTTTAGTTATTTTGATTTTCTTTCCTAGAATTTATGTGTGATTTTTTCTATAGATTCTAGTTTTTTAGTGAAATTCTCTATCTTGCTATCTATTTTCTCAAATGTATTAATAACAGTTATTTAAAATCTGTGCTTGATAACTCCAATATATAAATTTGATATATTTGATATATTTCTGGTGAATTCTTTCTCTTGCTTTCAGTGACTTGGTCTTGTTTTCTGACACATTCAATAATTTTTGATTGAATGAGAGACATTGTGTATTAAAAAATAAAAACAAAAACAAAAAACAAAGTTTTGAAGATAGTATTCTTTTCATCCAAAGAGGATATATTGTTTTTCTGGCAGGCATTTAGAAGAAGTATGATTATTTGAAGCTGTGTTTAATTCTCTGTAAAGCCTGGTCTATTTTGATTTGACTTTACTTCCAAGGCATAATGTTTCAAAAGACTTAACTAAAAACCAGAGATATTTAACAGGACTCTTACCCAAATAAACTTTCCTAATAATGAGATATAAATATTCTATATACAGTTCATATATATGAAGAATAAAATAAAATGATGGCAGAAATATGAAAAAAAACAGAGGCACAAAACTGAAATAATAGAATAAGGAAGATAGTAGACTAAGATCCCTAAACAGTATTCTGGAGGTGCTTTTGTTTAAGTGAAATTGGAATAAATACAAGGAACAAGGATTTGAAAAACTTCATTGCAGTTCTCTCTTTTTTTTTTTTTTTTTTGGGAGACGGAGTTTCACTCTTGTTGCCCAGGCTGGAGTGCAGTGGCATGATCTTTGCCCACTGCAACCTCTGCCTCCTGGGTTCAAGCGATTTTCCTGCCTCAGTCTCCAGAGTAGCTGAGATTACAGATGCCTGCCACCACACCTGGCTAATTTTTTGTATTTTTGTAAAGACGGGGTTTCACCATTTTGGCCAGGCTGGCCAGGATGGTCTCAAACTCCTGAACTCAGGTCATCCACCCACCTCAGCCTCCCAAAGTGCTGGGATTACAGACATAAGCACCACACCTGGCCAGTTCTCATTTTTGTTATTAACTTATCTCTGTCCTAGGAGAAAGTCAGTTACTTGAACACAAGATTAGTATTCTAATATTTTGTAAAGTACTGGAATGAATGAATAAATTAAGGAAGTACATGAACAAATGGTAATAAATGCTTTTTCATATATTTTAGTTTTCTCTCTCACACTATACAGATTGTAAAAAGTAAATATTCTTGGGGAGTGGACATAAATTAATACTTCTGTAGAGCTCAAAAGCTTTAATTACTTTCTCTTCATTTCATGTGGTTTATAAAATTATGCAGAATATTTATCATCAACAAGTAATTCATAACATAAGAAAAGATGAGAGATGTCATAAGAGACCCCAAAATTTTTCTATGTTCATGTAAAGGAAAGCCAGAGTCATTTTCTGGCAGTTTATTAAAAGCCTACACATACGTTGAGAACTAAAAGATATATTAAATTTAGGGAAAATAGAACACTTTAGGGCTTTAAGAAAGTAAAATACTAAATAAAATAAAGAATTAGAATTGAATAATTATTACAAAGTAAAAACAATTCCTAGGAAGAGAAATGCAAAGCTGTAATCATTAATGTTTTTGTAAAATTATAAACTATAAATACTATGACATGATTATTGTGTAAATATTTAAAAGGTCAATCTCTTGTCAATATAAAGTTATTTTTAAAGTTTTTAAATAATTATTTAAAAATTATTTTTATAATTTATGCAAATTTTCCCTCACTCCAAATTCAGAATTTAAAATATTTCAATATAGACTTTTCCTTCTATAGCAGTATTAGACCCTTTGGGGAAGCAAAACTCACAGAATATAATGTAATAAAGTCTTCTTAGTAATTGTTTTCAGTCTGTGTCACTTTCTCATACAGAACCTGAAGTGTGTGTGAGCTTTGGCATTAAGCACTTTCTTTAAACCCTTGAAGCACTATAAGTCTTACAACTCACATCAGGCATGTTTGGTAATGTCAGATAAATTATCCTCCTGAACCACTAAGTAGCACTGCTTATAATTAATGGTGAATCTAAGTAAGCTAAGTGACTCTTTTGCAAGTAAGCTAAACATGTTATTGGAAAACAAAAATCTTAAAAAGAAAAGTTAATATCTTTATACCTTTCTTTTAATTGGATTTGTTTTTCATAACATGTTTACCTGAAATTTACCTGGCAGTCTATGGCCAAGTTTTATTTTGACAATGTCATTAGCCTCAATTTCAGATAATCTTTTCCCATCACCTCATTCTTGTGTGTGTGTGTGTGTGTGTGTGTGTGTGTGTGTGTGTCTGTGTCTATACATAGAACAGAATGTGACTCATGAACAAATATCCACTTAATTACACCAGAAATGAAAAACAATGTATCTAGGAAAGATCAAGTAGACAACAATATCAACCACAAATTTTGCTATCAGTTTAATCATGAGATTGCTGAAGATTTTAAAGGAGCTGAGAGTTCATAATTGTGCAATGTTTGTCTATACACTGTGTATTTTAAAGGTTTACTGTAGGTAACCATATAATGCCATGCACTTTATACACCTCTATTTATAATCATGTGTGTATAATCATACTAAATCTTCATTGAGTATCAGGAATTAAAATAGTCTCTGTCCCTCCAAAAAAATATACCATATCAAAATACTACGAACTAAAATATGGGTGGATACATAGATAAATAGATGTAGTCAGACATAATTTTAAGGCAAGTAGGTCTTAAATAAAACTACCTTAACTCAGATATTCTTTTCTTTACCTTTCTCTTCCCTACCCATCTTCATCTTCTCTATACTCCCTGCTGTGGCTTAGATTCTGTCTTCTAAAATGATACACTGACTTCCTAACTCCCAGTACTGACGAATGAAACCTTATTCAGAAACAGGGTCTTTGTAGATGTAATCAAGTTAAGGTGAGATCATCCCCAATTAGAGTGGGCCCTAATCCAATGTGTCTGGTGCCCTTAGAAGAGGAGATAACAGACACTAGGAGGAGAACCACCCTATGAAGACAAAAAGACACACAGAGAGAGAGGAGAGACCACCACATGGGAAGATGGAGGCTGAGATTGGAGTTGTGGTGCAACAAGCCAAGGAACACCTTGGGCTACCAGAAGCTGGAAAAGGTGAAGAGGGATCTCCTTCAGAGGCTTTAGAGAGAGCACATCCCTGTAAAGACCTTGATTTTGAACTTCTAGCCTCCAGAGATGTAAGACTATGAATTTCTGTGGTTTTAAGACATCTAGTTTCTGGAAATTTGTTAAGGCAGCCCTAGAAAATGAATACGTTCCCCCATTCCTTTCAAATAATTTATTTCTTAATTTATATAAACTGAGCCCTACACAGGTCCTGGGACTGTGCTAATCCTGGGACTACAACAGTGAATTGGAGAGACATGACCCCTTTCTTACAGAAATTACAATTGACTTGGGAAGACAGAAGCTAAATAAGTATACATACTCATGATATATGTGTGACAACTGATAAGAAAGTCCTTAGTGCTTGCTAGAAATCCTACTGTGGTTCCTGGGACCTTAGTAAGTAAGGAACCAGGGGATGCTGGGGAGACAAGATTGCACAGCTGGGAGTCAGACAGATGGGACATTGATTGGGTGGTGCAGATATCTCTGATTGGTCAATGAGTCTGGTTCTGGGAGTGTGGGAAAAAACTAAATAAGAATCAAATGCTGCTATCAGAATTGATCTACCAGCTGCCAACATGAAGAGCCTTTGCTGTGACGATGCTGAGCAGGATCAGAGAGTAAACACGTGAGAAAGTCCCTTCCCCCTTTTTCAGCCTTCCAGTCTTCCTATGGGTCCTCTGTCAACAGATTCTGACAAGGGGCCAGCAAGCCAAGGATTACTGTGATCATCATAATTCCAGCTCCAGCCTGGGTGGGTTAGAAGCTGAGAGACAACAACTTAGTAACCTGTGCACTCAATTGTTTAAACATCCTCTCCTCTTATTCCTTCTCCTCATTTTTAATTAATAGGATTTAGTTTTAGAGTACTTTTAGGTTTACAGAAAAATTGAGCAGAAAGTACAGAAAGCTCCTGTACACATACTCTCTATTTGCCTCTTGCCCCCACTTTCCCCTATTATTAACATCTTTCATTAGTATGGTGTACTTGTTCCAATTGATGAATTGATATTGATATTATGGTTAATGTCAAACATTTACATAAGGGTTCACTGTGTTGTACAGTTCTATGAGTTTTGACAAATAGAAAATGTCATGTATCCACCATTACAGCATCATACTGAATAGTTTCACTGCCCTAAAAATCTCCAGTGCTCTACCATTTGTCCCTTCCTCTTTCTCTCCTCCAAACCCCAGCAACCACAGACCTTTTTACCATCTCTATAGTTTTGTTCTCATTCTCTTTAAAACTCACTCCAATCAAGGTTTTATCTTCAAAACTCCTCTTATCAAAGCCATTGTCGCCAAATCCAAAGTTCAAGTCTTAAATATCATCTTATTCAATCCATCAGAACATTTGAAACAACTGACCTCTCCCTATTTGTTCAAATCCATTCTTCTTCACCTAGTCTCTGAACACCAATATCTGGGGTGAACATCTATATCATAAACAAGTCTAATTTTTGTTGGCTCCTCCTTATCTTGCCAACCTCTAAAGTTTGGAGTGCCTAGATGTCTTCTGACCTTTCTTTATTCTATACTTGCTCCCAAAATAATGTCATTTAGTTTTAGTCTTTAAATACCATCTGTTTTCAGATGACTCAAAAATGTATACCTCTAGCCTGGAACCTCTCTGCTAAACTATGGATTTTTGTATCTGACTCTCAACTAGATCTCTCTGTTTGGTTCCCCAGTAGTTATCTTGGACTCAGCATGTTCTAAGGGGAATTCTTTATTTCATCGCCATCAGCAGCAGCAGCCCCTTTCTACATCCCACCCTTCCTAGAGCTTCTCTCAGTTTTCTTCTTTGTAGTATAGGACCACTCTATTCCATATTATGTATAGTTGCTCAGACCAAAGAATTGGAATAATTCTTGGCACTTCTCCCACCTCATATTAACAAATTCCGTTGGCTCTATCTTCAAAGTAAATTCAGACTCCAGGCATTCGTCAGCCCTTCTACCACCCCTGGGCAGTCACAGTCATACTTTTCAGGACTATTGTAATAGCTACCTAACTAGGCTCCCTGCCCCTACTCTCTCCCCATCGATTCTGCTTCTAACATAGCAGCTAGAGTGATCATTCAAAATATATGTGAATTATGTTTCTCTTCTGCTTAAGCCAACCAACAGATTGGTTGTTTCTCTTCTGATTTAGCCAACCAGTGCCATTGCATCTTAACTCAGAGGGAGAACCAAAGGCCTTATCTTGGTTTCCTAGTTGCACTGTACTAACCCATCCCCACTCCAGCCTCATCTCCCCATATTTACCCTTTCATTTGCTTCACTCCGGCCCTTCCTCTTATTTAAGATCAAAATCTGAACTTCTTACCGTGGTGTCTACATGTTCTCTGAGTTTTCCTTCTAGTGCTTCCCATGCTCTCTTCCTTCACTTGGTGCCTGCCATATTGGCCTTCTTGCTCTTCCTCAAACATCAAGTCCATCTTACCTCAGGGCCCTTACACCAACTGCTGCCTCTGCCTGGACTCTCTTTCTCCAGAGAGCTGCACATTTTGTCTCCAATCCTTTCAGGTCTCTGCTCAAATGGCACTTTTATCAGCAAGGCCTTCCTTCTTCATCCTATGCAAAATAACACCCCCACTATTACTCTTCACATTTCTCTATAATGATCAATGCCTTCTGAAGAAGTATTCCCTTGTTTATTTTCCTATCTCATCCCCATAGGTCTGAGGGGCCAAGAAAAGCTTTCCTGAGGAAGAGGTGCTTCTGCCGATACCAGAGTAGGAGCAGACTGACAAAACATGGGAAGAAGCACATTCCAGGCAGAGGGGTGAGAAAGCATAACGCCCGGGATTTAGAAAAGGGAGACACAGGAAATATCTGTTATAAAGGAGCGTGGAAGTCATGCTAAGGATTTTTCATTTTACCCCAAACACAATGGAAGATTTAAGGAGTAAGATAATATGACTAGAATTGCATTTTGAGTAAATGCTCTTAGCTAGTCTGAATATAAGATTGAATGGAAGCCAAGGAAGTACAGGAAAGCCAGTGAGGGCCTCTTGTAGATGCAAGTGTATCATGTGTCAGCTCCTGAGATATGCCTACAGTAGTAATAACCACCAAACTCTGGCAGCATCTAGGTCCAGATTTCTTCTACTTATATTGAGATAGTTATGTTTTTACTTGCTTTGATATTAGATATTTATAGTATCTTAAATGATTTTAAGTCGAGTTAATTTTCCCATGACTCATTTTTAAGTGTGCCATCAAAGTCTATCTATAGTTGGTAAAAAAAATTTCAAACCTCAACTGAGATTTTGAATGTGGGGAGTAGATGAAGAAATCGCCCCAGGATCCCCTCAAGAGCATGTCCTGCTGTTTTAAAGAGAAACCAGTACAAGTGGTGAGAAAAACTATAGCATATATTTCAACTGACAGGCATTTTGCTGTGAATGTATTCATGTCTATAATTCACAAAGAGAACAGTTTTTTCTTAAAGAATAATGATATCCATGAGATGGGGCTCTAATGGGATATTTCAGTGGTAAAACAAACACTTATAAACTTTCCTTTTTTTTTTCTAAAAATGAAAGTGACAAAATCATACCTTATGTTTTTGATAATTCTACTTCTACTGCTTTTAACTGACAGCTATTTCTGTAATATGTACAGATTATTGCTTTCAACCTCGTATATACTTTGTTCAGCCCTCTGAATCTGACCTTAGTCTGTCATTTTTTAAAACCATGAAATGGCCTACAGATTATCTGTGAGGGACTGGTTCATAGTAACTGAACCAGTAACTGCCTCATCTAGTAAAGGGTTTCATGTTTAGGAGCTTAGCATGTGATATTAAGTGCAGGTTGTTTTGATTTAGTAAGAGGCAAGTTGAATTTTGCCTTATCCTTATGAAGTTGTATGTTAAAATTATAACTGCACATAGAATTCTCCTTATACATCATAGGCATGAAAAATTCTGGGTAATATAATGTTTTTGTTTATTGAGTCTATGTGTATGTGCGCGTGTGTGCGTGCGTGCACAAAATTTATTTATCAGGTATAAATAATCTTTTATTCCACACTTAAAACATGAAATTTAAAACTTATGTAACATGAAAAAGTTAACTATGGCCATAAACCTGATGTACATGTTAACCAGTCTGTGAAGAGTAAGAATACAAGATAATTGACTCAACTGCCAAAACTACACTTATTGAAGTTTAATCTTTTTTTAACATGAATTGGTTAATATATTTTTTAATAATGCTGAGTGTCATCTAAAGGGTGATGAAGAGGCTATCTACTCCCTCAACTATTTATCCAGAGCTACTCATTCAGCAGTTATCTGCTTTGTTATGATGCAAAATTTCATTTGAAAAATGTGTTCTGCAGATTTAAATTGTTGAGAGTTACTCGGAAGATTAAATGAGATAATTTATGTAAAAGAAAGTTGCACCATACTCAGTAAATGTTAGCATTTTTCTTCCTTCCTTTTTCCTTTCCACTGCCCATCTCTCTCTCTTTCCCTTTCTCTCTTTTGTCGTTTCATTGATCACTTTTTCATTCATGATGTTACCACATCTCAAATAATAATCTTAAATATAAATGAAATGTAAAAGTAGAAATTCTTGATATTGAAAAAAATTTACCCAAACATGGCATTCAAAACCAATAATTTTTGATATAAGATAGTTTACAGATTTTCTTCCCTATGAATAAAATACAGAAAAGATTTGTGATCATTCGAGCTTTCTAAGTGCAAATATTTTGTACAAATCAATGATCACTATATTGTGCCTCCATGTCAAGGTATCACAATAGAATTATGAAAAAGTAATCCTGATCTTGAAAAATTTTTAATTGTAAAAAAAAATATTTGACAAGATATACTATTGATACATTGCTAGATAGAAAGGTGGGATATAGAGTATACATGTCAATAATTTTTACTTCCCAACATTCATTCTCCTCGATATTATTCATACTACTGTATGATCTCCGGAATCATATGGAACATAAGAGGACCCAGATCCTCCTATACCTTCTTGTGTTAGTCAGAAAGGGGCACATGTTCTAAGCTGATCTGACTAGAAGCTTACCCTGGCACTTAGACTGTAAATGTCTGGCCAAAAACATGGGATAAGTTGCTGTCAGATCATCTCAGCAGCCACGAAGCAGTGCCAGCAGCACTCAGCAGTGGTGGCAAACTGACGTGACCCATCCTGCAGCATAACCTTGGCTACTCTTTCCACCAATTCATTGTCATCTCCCTTCGATCCTGCGCATTTTCCCTGTCTTATTCCCCAGACTTCAAGCCTTCAGGTGAGTCTCTAGGGCCCTATTTAGTTCCAACAAACTCAAAGGAAATAACTTTCCTTCTTTTCCACACGTTCTTTTTCCCTATAAGATAGCCACATTTGGTTTCTATTGTTTGGAAGTAATATTTCTGAAACAGAAATTGGGACCCAGAATGAGGCTAACATTCTGAAACTCTAAAATGAGGTCTTGGCTGAGCTAAAAAGATTGGTGGAGGCCAGTGAAACCACTCTCTTCAGTGGTTGGAAGATTGTAGTTATCGTTACATGGTAGCAAAAATAATAATAATTTTTGTTTTTTCTACCCTTGAGAACTAGATCATGTACATTGAAATGTTAGCATTTAAAGGACTTAGGAGAAAAAAAATAGGATGTTAGAGTGTGTTGACTATTTTTTATGCTATTCAATAAATTCCTGCTTGAGAGAGAGAAAATAGAGTTTATACTAGCATCTAAAAACATGAGGGAAGAAAATAAGACATTGCTTAGAGAAATTCTAAGTTTGACTTCTATTCAGTTGACTTAAGAGTCAGGAATCTTGAAATACTGGAAATGTAGTTATTAACCGCAAACAAGAGTCCTAATAGAGGAAAGGGATGACAACTTAAGATACGACTATTAGTTAGGAGCATGCTGCTACTCTGTTACCTTAATACAGGCCTCCGTAATTATCTCCTATTTATAAGAAAGAAAAAGGCTAGATAATGTTGATTTACAACGAAGATGGCCGAATAGGAACAGCTCCGGTCTACAGCACCCAGCATGAGCGACGCAGAAGACGGGTGATTTCTGCATTTCCATCTGAGGTACCGGGTTCATCTCACTAGGGAGTGCCAGACAGTGGGCGCAGGCCAGTGGGTGCGCGCACCGTGCGCGAGCTGAAGCAGGGCGAGGCATTGCCTCACCTGGGAAGCGCAAGGGGTCGGGGAGTTCCCTTTCCGAGTCAAAGAAAGGGGTGACGGACGCACCTGGAAAACCGGGTCACTCCCACCCGAATATTGCGCTTTTCGGACCGGCTTAAAAAACGGCGCACCACGAGACTATATCCCACACCTGGCTCGGAGGGTCCTACACCCACGGAATCTCGCTGATTGCTAGCACAGCAGTCTGAGATCAAACTGCAAGGTGGCAGCAAGGCTGGGGGAGGGGCGCCCGCCATTGCCCAGGCTTGCTTAGGTAAACAAAGCAGCCTGGAAGCTCGAACTGGGTGGAGCCCACCACAGCTCAAGGAGGCCTCCCTGCTTCTGTAGGCTCCACCTCTGGGGGCAGGGCACAGACAAACAAAAAGACAGCAGTAACCTCTGCAGACTTAAATGTCCCTGTCTGACAGCTTTGAAGAGAGCAGTGGTTCTCCCAGCACGCAGCTGGAGATCTGAGAACGGGCAGACTGCCTCCTCAAGTGGGTCCCTGACCCCTGACCCCCGAGCAGCCTAACTGGGAGGCACCCCCCAGCAGGGGCACACTGACACCTCACACAGCAGGGTATTCCAACAGACCTGCAGCTGAGGGTCCTGTCTGTTAGAAGGAAAACTAACAAACAGAAAGGACATCCACACCGAAAACCCATCTGTACATCACCATCATCAAAGACCAAAAGTAGATAAAACCACAAAGATGGGGAAAAAACAGAACAGAAAAACTGGAAACTCTAAAACGCAGAGCGCCTCTCCTCCTCCAAAGGAACGCAGTTCCTCACCAGCAACGGAACAAAGCTGGATGGAGAATGATTTTGACGAGCTGAGAGAAGAAGGCTTCAGACGATCAAATTACTCTGAGCTACGGGAGGACATTCAAGGCAAAGAAGTTGAAAACTTTGAAAAAAATTTAGAAGAATGTATAACTAGAATAACCAATACAGAGAAGTGCTTAAAGGAGCTGATGGAGCTGAAAACCAAGGCTCGAGAACTACGTGAAGAATGCAGAAGCCTCAGGAGCTGATGCGATCAACTGGAAGAAAGGGTATCAGCAATGGAAGATGAAATGAATGAAATGGAGCGAGAAGGGAAGTTTAGAGAAAAAAGAATAAAAAGAAATGAGCAAAGCCTCCAAGAAATATGGGACTATGTGAAAAGACCAAATCTACGTCTGATTGGTGTACCTGAAAGTGATGCGGAGAATGGAACCAAGTTGGAAAACACTCTGCAGGATATTATCCAGGAGAACTTCCCCAATCTAGCAAGGCAGGCCAACGTTCAGATTCAGGAAATACAGAGAACGCCACAAAGATACTCCTCGAGAAGAGCAACTCCAAGACACATAATTGTCAGATTCACCAAAGTTGAAATGAAGGAAAAAATATTAAGGGCAGCCAGAGAGAAAGGTCGGGTTACCCTCAAAGGGAAGCCCATCAGACTAACAGCGGATCTCTCGGCAGAAACCCTACAAGCCAGAAGAGAGTGGGGGCCAATATTCAACATTCTTAAAGAAAAGAATTTTCAACCCAGAATTTCATATCCAGCCAAACTAAGCTTCATAAGTGAAGGAGAAATAAAATACTTTACAGACAAGCAAATGCTGAGAGATTTTGTCACCACCAGGCCTGCCCTAAAAGAGCTCCTGAAGGAAGCGCTAAACATGGAAAGGAACAACCGGTACCAGCCGCTGCAAAATCATGCCAAAATGTAAAGACCATCAAGACTAGGAAGAAACTGCATCAACTAACGAGCAAAATCACCAGCTAACATCATAATGACAGGATCAAATTCACACATAACAATATTAACTTTAAATGTAAATGGACTAAATTCTCCAATTAAAAGACACAGACTGGCAAGTTGGATAAAGAGTCAAGACCCATCAGTGTGCTGTATTCAGGAAACCCATCTCACGTGCAGAGACACACATAGGCTCAAAATAAAAGGATGGAGGAAGATCTACCAAGCAAATGGAAAACAAAAAAAGGCAGGGGTTGCAATCCTAGTCTCTTATAAAACAGACTTTAAACCAACAAAGATCAAAAGAGACAAAGAAGGCCATCACATAATGGTAAAGGGATCAATTCAACAAGAGGAGCTAACTATCCTAAATATATATGCACCCAATACAGGAGCACCCAGATTCATAAAGCAAGTCCTGAGTGACCTACAAAGAGACTTAGACTCCCACACATTAATAATGGGAGACTTTAACACCCCACTGTCAACATTAGACAGATCAACGAGACAGAAAGTCAACAAGGATACCCAGGAATTGAACTCAGCTCCGCACCAAGTGGACCTAATAGACATCTACAGAACTCTCCACCCCAAATCAACAGAATATACATTTTTTCAGCACCACACCACACCTATTCCAAAATTGACCACATAGTTGGAAGTAAAGCTCTCCTCAGCAAATGTGAAAGAACAGAAATTATAGCAAACTATCTCTCAGACCACAGTGCAATCAAACTAGAACTCAGGATTAAGAATCTCACTCAAAGCCGCTCAACTACATGGAAACTGAACAACCTGCTCCTGAATGACTACTGGGTACATAACAAAATGAAGGCAGAAATAAAGATGTTCTTTGAAACCAACGAGAACAAAGACACAACATACCAGAATCTCTGGGACGCATTCAAAGCAGTGTGTAGACGGAAATTTATAGCACTAAATGCCCACAAGAGAAAGCAGGAAAGATCCAAAATTGACACCCTAACATCACAATTAAAAGAACCAGAAAAGCAAGAGCAAACACATTCAAAAGCTAGCAGAAGGTAAGAAATAACTAAAATCAGAGCAGAACTGAAGGAAATAGAGACACAAAAAACCCTTCAAAAAATCAATGAATCCAGGAGCTGGTTTTTTGAAAGGATCAACAAAATTGATAGACCGCTAGCAAGACTAATAAAGAAAAAAAGAGAGAAGAATCAAATAGACACAATAAAAAATGATAAAGGGGATATCACCACCGATCCCACAGAAATACAAACTACCATCAGAGAATACTACAAACACCTCTACGCAAATCAACTAGAAAATCTAGAAGAAATGGATACATTCCTCGACACATACGTTCTCCCAAGACTAAACCAGGAAGAAGTTGAATCTCTGAATAGACCAATAACAGGAGCTGAAATTGTGGCAATAATCAATAGTTTACCAACCAAAAAGAGTCCAGGACCAGATGGATTCACAGCCGAATTCTACCAGAGGTACAACGAGGAACTGGTACCATTCCTTCTGAAACTATTCCAATCAATAGAAAAAGAGGGAATCCTCCCTACCTCATTTTATGAGGCCAGCATCATTCTGATACCAAAGCTGGGCAGAGACACAACCAAAAAAGAGAATTTTAGACCAATATCCTTGATGAACATTGATGCAAAAATCCTCAATAAAATACTGGCAAACCGAATCCAGCAGCACATCAAAAAGCTTATCCACCATGATCAAGTGGGCTTCATCCCTGGGATGCAAGGCTGGTTCAATATACGCAAATCAATAAATGTAATCCAGCATATAAACAGAGCCAAAGACAAAAACCACATGATTATCTCAATAGATGCAGAAAAAGCCTTTGACAAAATTCAACAACCCTTCATGCTAAAAACTCTCAATAAATTAGGTATCGATGGGACGTATTTCAAAATAATAAGAGCTATCTATGACAAACCCACAGCCAATATCATACTGAATGGGCAAAAACTGGAAGCATTCCCTTTGAAAACTGGACCAAGACAGGGATGCCCTCTCTCACCGCTCCTATTCAACATAGTGTTGGAAGTTCTGGCCAGGGCAATCAGGCAGGAGAAGGAAATAAAGGGTATTCAATTAGGAAAAGAGGAAGTCAAATTGTCCCTGTTTGCAGACGACATGATTGTTTATCTAGAAAACCCCATCGTCTCAGCCCAAAATCTCCTTAAGCTGATAAGCAACTTCAGCAAAGTCTCAGGATACAAAATCAATGTGCAAAAATCACAAGCATTCTTATACACCAACAACAGACAAACAGAGAGCCAAATCATGAGTGAACTCCCATTCACAATTGCTTCAAAGAGAATAAAATACCTAGGAATTCAACTTACAAGGGATGTGAAGGACCTCTTCAAGGAGAACTACAAACCACTGCTCAACGAAATAAAAGAGGATACATACAAACAAATGGAAGAACATTCCATGCTCATGAGTAGGAAGAATCAATATCGTGAAAATGGCCATACTGCCCAAGGTAATTTACAGATTCAATGCCATCCCCATCAAGCTACCAATGACTTTCTTCACAGAATTGGAAAAAACTACTTTAAAGTTCATATGGAACCAAAAAAGAGCCCGCATCACCAAGTCAATCCTAAGCCAAAAGAACAAAGCTGGAGGCATCATGCTACCTGACTTCAAACTATACTATAAGGCTGCAGTAACCAAAACAGCATGGTACTGGTACCAAAACAGAGATATAGATCAATGGAACAGAACAGAGCCCTCAGAAATAACGCCGCATACCTACAACTATCTGATCTTTGATAAACCTGAGAAAAACAAGCAATGGGGAAAGGATTCCCTATTTAATAAATGGTGCTGGGAAAACTGGCTAGCCATATGGAGAAAGCTGAAACTGGATCCCTTCCTTACACCTTATACAAAAATCAATTCAAGATGGATTAAAGATTTAAACGTTAGACCTAAAACCATAAAAACCCTAGAAGAAAACCTAGGCATTACCATTCAGGACAGAGGCGTGGGCAAGGACTTCATGTCCAAAACACCAAAAACAATGGCAACAAAAGCCAAAATTGACAAATGGGATCTAATTAAACTAAAGAGCTTCTGCACAACAAAAGAAACTACCATCAGAGTGAACAGGCAACCTACAACATGGCAGAAAATTTTCGCAACCTACTCATCTGACAAAGGGCTAATATCCAGAATCTACAATGAACTCAAACAAATTTACAAGAAAAAAACAAACAACCCCATCAAAAAGTGGGCGAAGGACATGAACAGACACTTCTCAAAAGAAGACATTTATGCAGCCAAAAAACACATGAAAAAATGCTCATCATCACTGGCCATCAGAGAAATGCAAATCAAAACCACTATGAGATATCATCTCACACCAGTTAGAATGGCAATCATTAAAAAGTCAGGAAACAACAGGTGCTGGAGAGGATGTGGAGAAATAGGAACACTATTACACTGTTGGTGGGACTGTAAACTAGTTCAACCATTGTGGAAGTCAGTGTGGCAATTCCTCAGGGATCTAGAACTAGAAATACCATTTGACCCAGCCATCCCATTACTGGGTATATACCCAAATGACTATAAATCATGCTGCTATAAAGACACATGCACACGTATGTTTATTGCGGCATTATTCACAATAGCAAAGACTTGGAACCAACCCAAATGTCCAACAATGATAGACTAGATTAAGAAAATGTGGCACATATACACCATGGAATACTATGCAGCCATAAAAAATGATGAGTTCATGTCTTTGTAGGGACATGGATGAAATTGGAAACCATCATTCTCAGTAAACTATCGCAAGAACAAAAAACCAAACACCGCATATTCTCACTCATAGGTGGGAATTGAACAATGAGATCACATGGACACAGGAAGGGGAATATCACACTCTGGGGACTGTGGTGGGGTGGGGGGAGGGGGGAGGGATAGCATTGGGAGATATACCTAATGCTAGATGACAAGTTAGTGGGTGCAGCGCACCAGCATGGCACATGTATACATATGTAACTAACCTGCACAATGTGCACATGTACCCTAAAACTTAAAGTATAATAAAAAAAAGAAAGAAAGAAAAATGCTAATCATTTCCCTCAAGAGTAAGCTGCTCACATACAGCCCACAAAAAGAGAGGATTTTAATGGAAATTCCTTACCCCAGCTTATTGTATTGGATTGTTGCAAAGTGGCAATAACTAAAGCCATGATCCCAAACTTTATCAAGTACCAGAATCACCTTGAGAGCTTAGTACAACACAAATGGCTGTGCATCACCCCAAGAGTTTCAAAGTAGGTCTGGGACAAGACCCCAGAATGCATTTGTAACAAATTCCCAAGATTCTGCTGCTGGTGCAGGATCCACACTTTGAGAACCATAGCACTAAAGGAACAAGCAAAGCAGTAAGACACCACGAAAGACACTCTGATGGCCAGAACTTAACTTCAAGATTACAACCCATCAAGATAGCTGACTTTGGCTGCTGATTATGAAACTAATAGAAAACAAATCGCCTGGAAGCCTCTAAACTTTTCATGGAGCTGTATTGCCAAATAAACTCCAAGCTTGTGGTTTCTTAGGCCTTGGATGCAATGTCTATATTTCTTAATTCACTGCAGTAGGAAATGAGACCCCAAGCAGCATAGTGAGAGCGGTGGTATGCTCAATGCCCATCTTGGAGATGACTCTGAAAGACAGCAGTAGAAAAAAAAAAATCCTCCCACAGAGGCAAATCAGTGGTGACCAGATTAGCAAACTAAGGAACTCTTGCCCAGAAGAGCATCGCATTTGCTATGGACCAGTTATCCCTATTTGATGTTTCTTCTTTTCCCAGTGGTAGTTTTGTTTCAGGTATTCTTTTCTTTCTGCATAATTGTATCATCAGATATTGACATAGTTTGGATTTGTGTCCCCAGCCAAATCTCATGTCAAATTGTAATATTCCCCAGTATTGGAGGAGGGGCCTGGTGGGTGGTGATTGGATCATGGGGGTGGATTTTCCCCTTGCTGTTCTTTTGATAATGAGTGAGTTCTCCTGAGATCTAGTTGTTTAAAGGTGTGTAGCACCTCCCACTTTGCTCTCTCTTCTTCCTACTCTGGTTATTTAAAGACGTGCTTCCTTCATCTGCTTTCCACCATGATTGTAAGTTTCCTAAGGCCTCTTGGGAAGCCGGCCATGCTTCCTATACAGCCTGTGGAACTGTGAGTCAATTAAATCTCTTTTCTTTAAAAATTACTCACTCTCAAGTAATTCTTTATAGCAATACAAGAATAGACTAATATGGAAAATTGGTACCAGGTGTGGGGTGTTGCTATAAAGATATCTGAAAATGTGGAAGTGACTTTGGAATGGTTTGGAGGGCTCAGAAGAAGACAGGAAGATGATGGAAAGTTTGGAACTTCCAAGTCTTGTTAAATTGTTGTGACCAAAACGCTGATAGTAGTATGGAAAGCGAAGTCCAGGCTGATGTGGTCTCAGTTGGAGATGAGGATCTTATTGGGAACTTGAGTAAAAGTCATTCTTGTGTCCCTGCTCTAGATATCTGTGGAACTTTGAACTTGAGAGCAGTGATTTAAGGTATCTGGTGGAAGAAATTTCAAGCAGCAAAGCATTCAAATTGTGGTCTCACTGCTTCTAACAGCATATGGTCATATGTGTAAGCAAAGAGATGATCTGAAACTGGAACTTATATTTAAAAAGGTAAGCAGAGCACACATGTTTGAAAAATTTGCACCCTGACCATGTGGTAGAAAAGAAAAACTCATTTTCTGAAGAAGAATTCAAACTGGCTGCAGAAATTTGCGTAAGTAAAGAGAAGCAGAATGTTAATAGTCAAGACAATGAGAAAAATGCCTTCAAAACATTTCAGAGACCTTAACAGCAGCCCCTCCCATCAGAGGCCTGGAGGCCTAGGAGGAAAGAACGGTTTTGTGGGCCAGGCCCAGGGCCCTGCTCTTCTGTGTAGCCTTGGGACATGGTGCCCTCCATCATGGCTACTCCAGCTCCAGTCATGGCTAAAAGGAGCAATGGTACAGCTCAGGCTGTTGCTTCAGAGAGTGCAAGCTATAAATCTTGGTGGCTTTCACATGGTGTTAAGCCTGCAAAGTGTGAGAGTTGAGGCTTGGGAGCCTGCACCTAGATTTCAGAGGATATATAGAAATGCCTGAACATATAGGCAGAAGTCTGCTGCAGGTTCAGAGCCCTCATGGAGAACCTCTACTGGGGCAGTGCAGAGAGGAAATGTGGGGTTGGAGTCCCCACACAGAGTCCCCATTGGAGCATTTCCTAGTGGATCTGTGAGAAGAGGGCCACCATCCTCCAGACCCAAGAATAGTAGATCCATCGACAGTTTGCATTGTGCACCTGGAAAAGCTGCAGGCACTCAGTGACAGCCTATGAAAGCAGCCACAGGAGCTGTACCCCACAGAGCTACAGGGGAGGAGCTGCCCAAAATCTTGCAACAGCGTTGCCTGGATATGAGACATGGAGTCAAAAGAGATTATTTTGGAGCTTTAAGATTTAATGAATACCCTGCTAGGTTTCAGACTTGCATGGGGCCTGCAGTTCCTTTGTTTTGGCAAATTTTTCCCTCTTAGAATGAGTGTATTTACCCAATGCCTGTACCCCCATTGTATCTTGGAAGTAACTAACTTGCTTCGATTTTACAGGCTCATAGACAGAAAAGACTTGCCTTGTCTCAGATGAAATTTGGACTCTGCACTTTTGAGTTAATGCTGAAATGAGTTAAGACTTGGGGGGCTGTTGTGAAGGGAGGATTTTATTTTGCAATGGGAGAATGGCATGAGATTTGTGAGGGGCTAGGGTGGAATGATATGGTTTGTGTTTTTGTCCCTGCCCAAATCTCATCTCGAATTGTAATCCCTAGTGTTGGAGAAGGGGCCTGGTGGGAAGTGATTGGATAATGGGTGTGGGTTTCCCCCTTGCTGTTCTCATGATAGTAAGTTCTCACCATATCTGGTTGTTTAAAAGTGTGTAGCACCTCCCCCTTAGCGTTCTCTTCTTCCTGCTCTGGCCATGTGAACAAGTGCCTCCTCCTCTTCACTTTCCACCATGATCGTAAGTTTTCTGAGGTCTCCCCAGCCATTCCTCCTATACAGCTTGTGGAAATGTGAGTCAATTAAACCTCTTTTCTTTATGAATTACCCAGTATCAGGTAGTTCTTTATAGCAATGCAAAAATGAACTAATACAGATGTGTTTTATATAGATAATTGTCCATTTAGCCATAAATTAATGAATCGTGAGAAACTATATTTGGACCCAATGAAAAGGAATGAAACTTACTAAAGGTCAACTGCTCCTCCCTGAAGAGATCCACATTTATTTTCTACTGCCATAAATAAAGTAGGACCTTGAAGGTTTATTATTAGTGTTTTAGAATAACAAGGTTAAAGGCAAAATATTAATTGAAGTTTTGATTCTGGTTTAATGCATCTGGTTATATTTTAGTGTGAATGCCTGATAATTTAGGTTTGGTGGACCCAGCAAGGGGAAAGTTTTGAAGCAAGCCTTGAGTAGTGAACAATCTAACAATCACAATTGTGTGATCTATTGAGATACCCTGATAAGGTCAAGTTAAGGAAAGTTATTTACCACTTCATCTTCCAGGCAAGACACTCCTGGAATAATGCAATCAGTCAAATACAAAAGCCATGTAAATATAGATCATATTCTCCACAAATGTGATGTATAATATATGTGGCTTTGGGTCCCATCAGAGCTCTTAAAATTTGAATTCAGTAACTGGATCAATTTGGGGTTTGTGTTTTTTTGTGGTGGGGTGTGTATATTCCATGTAAAAGGTTATACATTTTTAAGACATGTGTTTAAAGGAGAATATGTATGGCTATTGGGTAGCTTAAGGAGTATTCCGCAGACATTTGTGTTTGTCTCCAGAATCCATTCTGCTTTTCCCATTAGTGCCTGATTTCCATTTGTGGATCCATGTAGTTGTAGGGAAGCTCTTTCCACTCCTGAATCCTGTGGACAACGTAACAAAAACGAAGTGATTCACATAGTTTCTTTGCCTCACAGTGACAGGCTCTCATGTTGATTGGTTCAGGTAAGCGGCCTAAGTCTGTCTCATCAGACTGAATCTTGGAAGGATTGCTGGGAAGGCTGGCCTGTGGGAAACCAGTTTAAGGACAAAGGAAACAACTCAGAGAAGAGGGCAAAACAGAGAGAATCCCAGGGAAATGCAACTGCAGCTCTGATAACATGATAAACCTGTAGATTATACCACATTTCAAGGCTGCTCGATCTCTAGACTTTCCAATTTAGTGACTTAACAGCTCCACATTACTTTAAGTCAGGTTGAGTCAGATTTTCTTTTACTTGCATCTTGACTGTTTTCAAGCATATTGGTTTTCTATTGCCACTGTAACAAATTACCACAAACTTCATGGTTAAAAAAATTAATTTTCATACAGTTCTGAAGTTCAGAAATACAAAATAAGTCTTAAATAAAATCCGGGATGCCTGGTGCCTCATGGAGGCTCCAGGGGAGAATTCATTTCTTGTTTCTTCCAGTATCAAGAAGTTGTTGGCACTCCTTGGTTCATGGCTGCATCACTCCAATCTCTGCTTCTATCATCACATAACCTTCTTCTCTTTTTTTAATCTCCCTTACTCCCTCTCATGCCTTGTGATTACATTGGAGCCACCCCAATAATCCAAAATAATCTTCTCATATCTATCAGATCTGCAAGAATCTTTTGCCATATAAGATATTCTCAGGTTCTAGGGATTGTACAAGGCATCTTCAAAAGTTCATTAAGTTATGAAACAATTATGCTGGATTGCATTTTTTACACTAAAGTAAACTCATACCAACTTGTTATAACATATTTAAACATGATCTAGTTGAGGTACTAAGAAGAATAAGACATCAGTTTGAAAAGAGCCCTGTTCGGAGTAATACTTTTGCTAAAATTTAAGTAAGAGCAAAATCAGATTTATGGTGAAACTTTGGTGGAAGAATGGTGAAACCATTGATAATTTTTGAAAAACATATGGAGAAAATGTTCCAAAGAAATCAGTAGTTCACAAATGGATAATTCATTTTAAGAAGGGATGAGACAATATTGAAGATGAAGCTTGCAGTGGCAGATCGTCCACATCAATTTGCAAGGAAAAAATTCATCTTGTTGATGCTCTAATCAAAGAGGACTGATGATTAACAGAAGAAATAATAGCCAATACCATAGATATCTCAACTGGTTCAGCTTACAGAGTTCTGACTAAAAAATTAAAGCTGAGCAAAATTTCCACTCAATGGGTGCTAAAATTATTGCACCCAGATCAGCTGCAGACAAAAATAGAGCTTTCAATGGAAAGTTTAAACAACGGGATCAAGATCCTGAAGAATTTCTTTGAAGAACTGTAGCAGGAAATAAGGCACAGCTTTACCAGTACAATCCTGAAGACAAAGCACAATCACAGCAATGGCTACCAAGAGATGAAGGATCCAGTCAAAGCAAAAGTGGACTGGTCAAGAACAAAGGTCACGACACAAGTTTTCTTAGATGCTCAATGTATTTTGCCTGTTGACTTTCTGGAGGTGTGAAGAATGATAACATCTCCTTATTATGAGAGTGTTTTGAGGAAGTTAGCCAAAGCTTTAGCAGAAAAATGACTGGAAATGCTTCACTTAATAGTCCTTCTCCATCATGACAATGCTCCTCCTCTCATCAAACAAGGCCAATTTTTTATGAGAGTTTGATGACAAATCATTAGGCATCCACCTTACAGTTCTGATTTGCCTTCTTCTGAATTGTTTTTTTTTTTCTAATCCTAAAAAATCCTTAAAGGGGCCAAGTGTGGAGGCTCATGCCTATAATCCCAGCACTTTGGGAGGCCAAGGCAGGAGGATCACTTGAATCCAAGAGTTTGAGATAAGCCTGGGCAACAAAGTGAGACCTTGTCTCTACAAAAAAAATTAAATTAGTTGGGTGTGGTGGTGCACACCTGTAGTTCCAGCTACTCAGGAGGCTGAGGCAGGAGAATTGCTTGAGCCCAGGAGGTTGAGGCTGCAGTGAGCAGTGATCATGCCACTGCCCTCTAGCCTGAGTGGCAGAGTGAAACCCTGTGTCAAAAGAAAAAAATCCTGAAAGGGCACCCATTCTTCTTCAGTTAATAATGTAAATACTGTAAAAAAGACTGCAGTCACATGCTTAAATTCCCAGGACTGCCAGTTCTTTAAGAATAGATCAAATGGCCGGTATCATAATTTACAAAAGTGTCTTGAACTTCATGAAGTTTATGTTAAGAAAAAAAGCTCAATTTTTAAAAAATTTTCATCTTTTTCTTTTGTTAAAAAGAAAAAGCCTGTTTATAAGAATGTTTTTTCTCTTCTAATTTCATTTTTCTCCATGAACTTTTTGAAGTCCCCTCATACATGGATATCTATGGGAAGACAGTATTCAGGCTGACACACCAAGTGATACAATTTTTGTAAAGAAGAAAATAAAGAAAGAAGGAAAAAGGAGGACATGCTCCAAACCGTTAATGTCACTTAGTGGTGAGTTAATAGATGAATTTCATTTGTAAATTTTACTCCCTTGTGTTTTTTCCAGCTTTATAAAGACACAAGCACACACAGATGACTTTTTATAGGAATAAATAATGAATTTTAATACCTATACAAATATTTAAAAATTGAAATTAATTCTTAATTCAACAAAACTCTATAATCTACAAAGGAAAATTAAATATTATATCACTAAAACTTGTAGAAAGTGCAATTTTGGCCCAAGGTGGTACAAATAAGGTATCTAAATATTAATATATGGCATGGTGGTTTACTAGGAATTACTAAAATTCCCTGGAAATACCTTCCTCACTCACATTTCTCTATTCTGCTATTTTCAACTGAATTTCCTTTAATATAAGACACTTAATATTAGAAAATAAATTTAGCATAAAATTGCTCCTGGGGGACTAAAAATCTTCATACAAATGCCTACTAAGTACATCATTAAAAAGCAAATTTGGGGAGTAGAAGAGTTTCTGAGAGATGGGATACATGTGGAAAGGGGTATAAAAACAAAGAGCAAAGATGCTGGAAGCTGTTACTCCAATTACCTTTTCTTCAATGACAAAATCCTCCAAACTCTCAGTCAAGGTCTTGAATGTGGACCTAAAATCCACTTTCTCCTCTCACCTCTGATTCCCTCTGATTCCCATGAGTGCTGGCCAATCCTAAAATATAGCAAACCGGGCTCTGGAGCAGGCCTTGCAGCATAGAGTTGATTGTGTTACCAAAGATTGATTCAGAAGAAAATGAGCCACTTTCAGTGAATGCTGGAAACCATTATTTCTCTTTCTTTATCACATTAGCAGTCTATGGAAGAGGGAAAACAGAAGCAGCATTGACGGCTTCACCCACCATGCCAGAATATCAATAGGCAACTGCTCTCTGCTGACTTTCTTTGTTTTTCACTCATTCTTAGTATTTCCTTTGTCTCTCCTTTGGTCAAGTTATTGTATTCCCTGCGTGTCTCCTATTCTCATTTCTCTTAATCAGGCCAGTGTTATTAGGAGAACTGAACAATAACATGTTCAAAGCCCTAACCAAATGCCACCTCCCTCAAAACCTTCCCTGATCCTTCAACTGGAAATAATCTCCCCTATGAGTAATCGCCAGAACCCTTTATCTTCATTTTCCTTTGGGTAATTATAAGTACCTCATCCACTGTTACTTTCACTATGACTACTATTATTACTACTTCTACTACTATTGCTAATGACAATGATATCAATATTTATTAGGTCTTATTATGTGTCAGGTGTTTTCTGTGCTTTGCATTTATTAACTCAATCCTATAAGGCAGCCACTGCCTTCATATGGAAACTAAACTTGTGGAAACTAAGCTTGGTCTTTATGGAAACTAAAGTTGTTCTTTCTATGGAAACTAAACTTGTTCTTTATATGGAGCGGTTAAGTAACATGTCAGAGTCTTAAATGGGAGAGCTGGGATCAAACTCAAGCAATTTGTTCCTGGGGTCTGCATTCCTAATGAGTGTACAATACAGCCTATCTTTTCACTATGTTACATTGATGAATAATGCACATCCCTTTTTTCTAAAATCTTTTTGAATTAAAAGTCATGTCTGGATCATCCTGTTTTGACCTACAGTGCCCAGAATAAACATAAGAAATAAGCCTTTCCCGAATGAACAAATCAGCTTTCCCTCCAGTATTCTTGATATTATGTGTTGTACCTCAGGCAAATATTAGAATATGAAGTACAGTTTTAGTAGACTACCCTGTGTCTTATGATAGGATGATGTAGCTTGGTAGTGTCCCTACTTCCTTAGGAATTCTATGTCGGCTTTCCAATACAGTGGTGTGTAAATTTACTTACTACTTCTGAAACGACCCAAATGCACACACACACACACACAGTGTATTTTTCTTTATTTTCTCTGACTTTGTCTTGCTTTCAAGCCCCCATTACCATTGACAGGAGGGGAAAAAAACAAAACAGGCTTGTCAATAAGTAATTCAGTCTTTTCTAGTTTAAATAGCCTCTTTCTGGATAATTCATGTCTTTTGAGTGACTGTCATGGGTTTCAGATGTGATGCCCTTCGCCACCCTCCTCTCAAGGTTTCCTTCCCTTTTGCCAGAGTGATTTAAGGTCCCAGGTGGTGTAAGTGGTGTAGAGTAGAAAGTGTGTATCCAGAACTCGGAGGGCCTCTGTTCCTCTGCACTGGCTCCTGAGGCATCCAGAGGTGTGCCTCACATTCCGCTCTATGCTGAGGTGAAGACCTGATGCCCGCTGGCTGCCTCAGCCCTCCCCAGCTCTCAGTAATGATGCTCTGAGGTCTGCCCGTGACTCCAGTTTGTGTGGTCTATCAGTCAGGTCTCCGTCCCAAGGTTACTTCGTTTCTTGTCTCAACACTACTTCAAGCCTGTGAACTAGAGCATCTCCTGCGGCCATTTTTACCCCGGCACTCAAAAGCCTCTCGAAGTCATTTGCGATGCTCTCCCACCTTGTGGTTACTCTAAGAAATCTTCATCGTTTTCAGGCCACCCGCTGAGAAAACCAGAAGCCTCCAATTGCCTTGGATTTCCCCAACATGATCTCAGTGCTTCAGAGGCCCTGACCAGCACCACCGCCGCCCCAGCACTGCCAAGGACAAAGCAAGGACACCCAGAGTAGATTGCTTTGCTTCCCTCTTCCTTTCCGTGGTTTTTAAGCCTCAGCATCAGAAGGACTTTCTACTCCTTCCTGTCTGATGGGGCCTCATAACTGTCTTTCAATTTACAAATGTCTTATAGTAAAACACTATGGTATGAATCATATGTAGGTGTCTTGATTATATGAAAGGAAATTATTATACTCCAAGAAAACTTTCCTTTCTCTAAAAGTTACGATATCCAAGGCAATTGTTTTTCTGAGTGCTCAAAAAATGTCTAATTTGACATTCAAAGCTGAGCAGTGACTTCTCTATGTTAGGTTCTGTCTATTCTCACCCTGGAACAATCGAAGCCTACTCAATGGATACAGAGACCCAGGACAGTATAATTTATATAACTTATAACAATTAATAATTAAAATACAAAAATTAATATAACTTATGGGGAATAAAATAGATGATTTATTTTGAAAATATTCCTGTTATGGAGACACAAATCAAAGTCACACTATGTGACTGGGTGCAGTGGCTCACGCCTGTAATTCCAGCACTTTGGGAGGCCAAGGCGGACGGATCACTTGAGGTCAGGAGTTCAAGACCAGCCTGGCCAACATGGTGAAACCCGGTCTCTACTAAAAATATGAAAATTAGCCAGGCATGGTGGCAGGCACCTGTAATCCCAGGTACTTGGGAGGCTGAGGCAGGAGAATTGCTTGAACCTGGGAGGTGGAGGTTGCAGTGAGCGGAGATCAGGCCACTGCATTCCAGCCTGGGCGACAGAGCAAGACTCTGTCTCAAAAAAAAAAAAAAAAAAAAAAAAAAGGAAGTCACACTACATGATCAGGAAATGTAAATCCTTCCTCCCAGTTGTGATAACCAAAAATGTTTCCAGATATTGTCAAAATAGCCCAGTTGAGAACCATTGCTTTAGGTCTGAGGATAAATGTCACACCTCAGGGGTGTTTTCTGATAGCCCCACCATCACTCACACCCTTGTGCTGTCCTGTCATAGCGTGCATCCAAAATCATAATAAAAATTACCTGGGGCCGGGTGCGGTGGCTCATGCCTGTAATCCCAGCACTTTGGGAGGCCGAGGCAGGCAGATCATGAGGTCAGGAGATCGAGACCATCCTGGCTAACATGGTGAAATCCCGTCTCTACTAAAAACACAAAAAAATTAACCGGATTACACACCTGTAGTCCCAGCTACTCAGGAGGCTGAGGCAGGAGAATCACTTGAACCCGGGAGGTGGAGGTTGCAGTGAGCCGAGATCACACCATTGCACTCCAGCCTGGGCAACAGAGTGAGACTCCATCTCAAAAAATATATATATATATATTTGGGGAGATTATTTGTTTACTTTTGGTCTTTTCCACTAGATTGTAAATTAATTGAAGGCAGAAACTACATCTGGGTTTTCCTTTCTTTACTTTTTTGAATTACTATTTATTAGACAGATTCTCTCAATAAAAGCAATTATGCTTTAATATTTGTGGGCAAATAAATATTTGTTAAATAAATGAGAGTTCACTAAAGAAAAAGATACGAAAATATCATATCTAGCAGTTACAAATCTGAACTTGCCATCTTCTCCTATTTTGAGAATAACACTTAATTGTTAAGGGGCAGAGACGAAAACAAAAGGAAAGAAAAAGGGAGGATGAAAGGAAGGAAAAGAGGAAAGGACCAAAAGCAAGCACCCCAGTGAAGTGTGGGGTTTTTCTCACAGGCCCAGGGAACTCTGTGGTGCAGAATAAACAGCATTATGGAGGAGGGAACCATAGCAGTCCTGCATCTAGGCGTGAATATGGCTGCATACTGAAACAGACGTGTTTGAGAGTCCAACTTTCCTAAGGTTGGAACTCTTTTGAATCAAATGCGAGACTTTCCCCAGGCTCCTCCTGCCTTCCTTGTTCCTGACACAGCTACTTTCTGGGAAGTCTTGAAATGTCCCTTAGCATTTCCAACTTTCCTCTAGCTTCTCCCTAAATGTAAAAACTGATTAAGCAATGGCTGACATCATCATACTGTCCTGGAAAATTTGTATTATTGTCTAGAGATGTATGTAGAATCGCTCTGGATGGCTCAGAATAGCAAGAGATGTTGCAGAATGTGCCCAAAAGGTACAATAACATCTGTAGCAGCCGTGCAACAGTTTCTAGTCAACAAATGATGCTGAGCTCTTGGTGTTTTTGTTTGTTTTGTTTTGTTAAGTCATTTTAAAATGACAAATGTAATGCTCAATGCAGAGAACTTTGGACATATATGCAATAGAAATAAAGCAGAATAAAATCACCTATTAAATAAATCCAGTGATAACTACTCATTTTTGTGGGTGTGAGCTGTACTTTTATTAGATATTTTTATTACAGTTGTCTAAATATTGCTTAGAAACCCTTTTTTTACTTGCTCTCAGATTTCTGCTCTTATTGGTATCGAATTTGAAACATTTATTTATAATTATTTATTGTTATTTAATTATACAATGATGCCTAATGACTAAGTCCCTGGCAGATCAGGGCTGATAAAAAATGCAAACACTCTCTATATGGCAGCTTAAAATAGTCTAAAGAGTCATTATGACATTTTAATAATGTTTATTCTCAAATAGAGTGGTATTGAATTAAACATTTAAAAAGATTCAGAAACAAACAAGAAATCCCAAAGAGCTTTCCTCAGAAGCTAATTTCAGTTCTGCTAACTCAGGCAAAAGATGGTAATTTCTTCAATCGTTTTAAATTCTGCAGTCATGGATTAGAAAAGTTCCCACATGTGTACTCTCATATCTAATATTTCCTAACTCTCTCACTCCCACCTCACCAGCTGCACACAATTGCCACATAAAATTATATTCTTCTTTCATTTACCTAAGACACTGTACATTGTTAATAAAATTGTCATAATAGAAAAACAAGCATCCTTAAGTAGTCACCTATAATACCTTTCTGATTTACAAACTGGAGACCTTACGTAGTTAATTAACCTGGAATAGCTGCCAAACATTTTCTTTGATTGTGAATAACATAGGATCAACTCAACTTGATCTCTATTAGAAAGCACTCAGGCTCCTAAAAGAACCATAGTTTGCATCAACAAATAATTCCTCCTTGAGCTAACTCCAAATAATTTGACATTAGGACATTATTTAATTTTTAAGGACTAAAAAGGTCTGTTAACCTTGTCTTTACAGTTCAATATTTTAAACAATATGTGTTGCTGTTGTCATTTTTAAATACACTCTTTTCATCATATTTGAGACTTCTGTAACCAAAGGTTTATTTGGTTACAATTTTCTCTTTCCCCTTTTCTCTATTTCAAAATGAACAGCTACTTTGTATCTTATGTAGCTTGTAGCATGAAATTCCACATATGAGTAATTATTTCCCTCCTGCAGGTATTAAAAAGAAATGTTAATCATAATTAAAAGATTACTGGCTTCATTTCCATAAGGCATTCACTCTAAGCAGTTAATTACAAAAGTGAACTCATCATGCATGCGCTTTTAAGTCCCATTTATAAGAAACTGAGCACAGCAAAAATTAGGTATGATAAAATCTTTGTAAAGCAATGCTTTATGTACTTATTCTTTTGCAAGCGCATTTACCCAAACCATCTTATGCAAATTTTGTTCTCAGCCATTAGATTGCTGACTTTTCTTTTTGGCCACTAGAGGTCTGCCATTCCTAACTTGAAAACATGCTGGCCTTTGAGAGTTAGTATACTAAGTTCTGGAGCCTGCCTGAATATATCCATCATCTATCTTTCTATTCTTTCATTCACTGATTCATTAATTCACTCAACATTTATTCATCACTGCTGTGTGCCAGTCATGGTGCTACTTACAAAGGACAAGGGAATTGTCAGTTTCTTGCATCTGCCCTATCTTACTACATTTTGTGCTGCAACAACAGAATACCTAAGACTGGGTGATTTATAAAGAAGATAAATTTATTTCTTACAGGAGTCTGGAATGCCCAACATCAAGGGGCTTGCATCTGGTGATGGCCTCTTGCTATGAGGAGGTAGGAAAGGACAAACTCATCCTTTTATCAGGAACCCACTCTCGTGATAACCCACTCCAATGATAACAGCATTAATACATTCATAAGGACAGAGCCCTTGTGACCTATTCATCTCTTTAAAGTCTCAGCTCTCAACACTGTGGCACTGGGGATTAAGTTTCCAATACATGAACTTTGGGGGATGCATTCGTACCACAGCCTGCATCTTTCTCTATGTTTCCTTGTATATAAGGCTCGCTACTTCCTCTTACCTGCCCAGGCCCTTGTTCTATCAGGTATCTCTGAACCTGTCTATATATCTTCATTTTTTGCTTCTCTTATTTGTCTTTCCCACTTGCTCATTAAGCCTTCCATCCTAATATCTTTCTTCCCTCTGATCTTCCTCTGGCTATTACTCTAAGTCTTGCCACTGCTTCACAGATCATTCTTAACAGGGTTATCAGTGTTTCCACTCTCATCTCCCATTGCTCCTCTCACTGCTATTGGACTCAATGGAAGCTGCCTTAGTAAAACAATTGCTTGCTTGACGCCTTCTTTCTTTGTCGCCACACTGAATCACTTACTGAGTCCTGAGGACCTACCGCCTTAACAATTCCAGCATCTGACCATTTTCCTCCCTGCCTCACCTTCATCCAGGCCCTAATCATTTCTCATTAAATTACACCCATTACTCCCAACGGGCCTCACTGGCAACAACATATTCTCTACCCTCTGCCACAGTGATCTTACTACAGCATAAATCTAAACAAGTCCTCACCCTGCTGAGACCCTTTGATCACTCTGAGCCTTCAGGGAAAGCCCAGATCTCCCCTAAAGGACAAGAGCAGCCAGAGTCACAGGCCACTGCTGATCTCTCCCTTCCCCCAGACCTTCAGCCACACCAGGCCTCCCACTTGTCCCTGCTTGCTGGATTACTGTGGATTTGTGCACATATTCTTTTTTCTGTGTGGGGTTTCATCCTTTAGAGCAGCAGTCCCCAACTTTTTGGCACCAGAGACTGGTTTCTTGGAAGATAGTTTTTTCACGGATGGGGGTGGGGGTAAAATGGTATGGTTTGGGGGTGAAACAGGTCCACCTCAGATCATCAGGCATTAGATTCTCATAAGCAGCATGCAACCTAGATCCCTCACATGTGCAGTTCATAATAGGGTTCACGCCCCTATGAGAATCTAATGCAGCTGCTGATCTGACAGGAGGCGGAGCTGAGGTGGTAATGCTCACTGGCCTGCCGCTCACCTCCTGCTGTGCCACCTGGTTCCTAACAGGCCAGGGTCTATGGCACAGGGTTGGGGACCCCTGCTCTAGAGTACTTTCCTAAAGGGTCCATGAATAATAAATATTTAATCCTCATATGTCTAGAAGTGGCTGTATTTTATTCTCCCTTTTGAATGATAACTTCAATGGGAATAGAATGCTAGCCTAGAAGCTGTTTTTCTACTCTCCTTTGAAGATAAGAGTCAAATGTTTTCTAGCAGGTATCGTTGCTTGTGAGAATTCTGTTATTATTCCTTGTAGATAACCTATTTCTTCTGTACTTGGTTTTTCAATTTTCACTTTTTTTAATTGTTCTGAAGTTTCATCCTTATGTATGCATGTAATTTGTATTTAGTTTTGCTGATTAGAAAGCATTGTGATTTTTAAGTCTGAGGAACTCTAGTCATTTTATTCTGGAAAAATTTGAGCTATCACCTTTCCTTAATTTTTTCTCTTTTCTCCTCCTTTTACTCCAATGCTATCTTACCCATCCCTTACTCTCCTATTCCATGTTTTCGTCTCTTCATCACTCACTCTGATACATTCTGAGTAAGCATCTCAACTCTATCTTCCAATGCACTTGCATTTTCCTTTCCTATTTCTATTTTATTGCTTTAACTCACCTCTCCAATAAGTCTTCATGAAACCTAAACCTGAATTAAGGTATTTTTCTTCTGGGTCAACATAGTTCCATGTACAGGCTAAGACACATTATATGTTATATTGTATTTTATTGACCTGCTTATTTAACTACCTGCTCTATCTCTCCCATTTTAAACTTTCTGTTTTTTGAGGACAGGATATCTTTATATCCTCTGCATTTAATCCTGTCCCTGGAACATATGGGTAGTCTGTAAACAATGAAGGAGTAAAGTTTCTCACCTTCAGCCTCAATTTGCACATATTTCTGGTGCTTTTTTTTTTTTTTTTTAAAGTTGGAATCTCACTCTGTTGCCCAGGCTGGAGTGCAGTGGTGCGATCTCGGCTCACTGCAACTTCTGCCTCCTGGGTTCAAGCAATTCTCCTGTCTCAGCCTCCCAGGTAGCTGGGATTACAGGCATGTGCCACCATGCCCAGGTAATTTTTGTATTTTCAGTAGAGACTGGGTGTCACCATGTTGGTCAGGCTAGTCTCAAACTCCTGACCTCAGGTGATCTGCCCACCTTGGCCTCCCAAAGTGCTGAGATTACAGGCATGAGCCACTGCGCCCGGGCTTCTGGTGCTATTAATATGCTATTTTCACTCTATATTTACTTATACTCACACTTCTTCCCCAATAGATTATGTGAAGGCAAGGACTATATTTATTTTGTGCACTACTCTTATCCCCAGTTCTTAGTACATAAGAAACACCCAAAACCTGTGCCTCCTTGATGATGTGCCTCTCATTACCTTGAGGAATACCCAAAGAGTGGCCTGTGATTTGAAGATATTTGAAATATTTTTAGTATGGGGGAGTCACTGAAGGATCTCCATTTTAAAACATAATCTTCCTCTAACTCTTCCCTGACTGCTGAGAGGTTAGGTCTCAGTTTTATATTTTCAGCAATTCTCTCCATACCAACCACGTGGACTGACTTTTCATCTCTCTGGGTTTGCCGACAGCAAATTAACATTCTAAATATCTGAGATATACTAATTTTAACCAAAAGGAACAAATTTCAAAAGAGGAAAAATATAGATATTATTAGGGGACATCATTTCACTTCCATGTCTAATGTTTTCTTCTATATGACGGGATATTTATTGGAGTAACACCACTGACCTCTCCCCATGCCCTCATCACACACTCCTCTATCCCGCCCCAATTGCTCCACCTCCCCCAACTCCAAGAAACAAAACAATGAGTGGTGAATATATACAGGTGAAAAATGCATGGACAGCACAGTTTCTTTCTCTTTCCTATTCCTGGGAGTGGAAATTCTGCTCTGCCTATTCTGCTTTTGTTGGAAGAGATGTCATCGGTCAGTGCTGTTCTGTAGACACATGTATCTATTTGGGGCAGAGGTTCAGTATTAGATAACTGACTTGCTTACAGAAATAAGTATGTCTTTCTACCAGTCCTTTCAGTATTAAGGTGATATTAATATTTTGTGCTCTGCCTGCTGAAACTTAGTTTTGTCTATAAATTGGTTTAAACCTCAGCCAGGCAGGAAGGAGCTATTTATTGGTGCTTTCTCAAAGACACCAGCACATTTCAGCAGAAGGTAGTAGTTCATGTTATGGTGACCCCATGCACTCTTTTACGTCACGGACATAAAATAGCAATGGATTCTGTCTTTTTTTCTTTCTTTGTTGGAGAAAGGGTCTTCCTCTGTTGCCCAGGCTGGAGTCCAATTGTGTGATCATGGCTCCCTACAGCCTCAACCTCCTAGGCTCAAGTGATCCTCCAACTTCCAGAATACCCTCCAGAGTAGCTGGGACTACAGGCACGTGCCACAATGCCTGGCTATTTTTCTTTTTTTGTAGAGACAGAGGTCTCACTATGTTGCCCAGGCTGGTCTTGAACTCCTGGACTCAAGCGATCTGTACACCTTGGCCTCCCAAAGTGCTGGGATTACAGACATGAGCTACCAAACCTGGCCTAATTCACTTATTAAACAAATATCTATTGGGCATCTATATTGTGCTAGACCCTGGCAGTATGTCATTGGACAAAATGGTCAAAATCTCTGTCATCATGAAACTCACAATCTAGTAGAGGTGGAAGGAGGAGATAGAAAAAAAAAATAAGTAAGTACTACAGGGAGGACAAAAAAAGAAGGAACTGGGAGTGCCCAGTGGGGAAGTAGGATGAGGTAGAGAGCTAAAGACAGCCTCAATGAGAATATGACATTTGAACATTTGAGGAAAGAGTTGAAAGAAATGTTAGAGTGGGCCATGCAGACATCTGGAGGAAGAAAATTCCAGACAAGGAAACAGCTCCGAGGCAGGAAGAATGAGGAGGCCGGTGGGCTAGTGAAGAGGGAATGGAGGGCAAGAGAGGGGCAGTTCCTGGGATAACAAGTCAAAGAGGTGATGGGGAGAGGAAAACAGGCCATGTAGAGCAGTGAGGCTGCAGTAACGGTTCTAGCTGCCATTCAGAGTGATAAGGGCTCAAGCGTTTACACAGAGGAGCAATGATATCTCACTTATGTTTTCAAAGAATTATTCTTTCTGCTGTGTTGACAATGAACTTAGAGGGAGTGAGTTTAGAAGCAGGAAAACCAGTTAGAAGACTACGGCAACAATCCAAGTGAGACGTGATGGTGTCCTGGAAGACGGTGACAGAAACGGTAAAAAGTTGTCGAATTCTGGATACACTTTGCAGGTCAAGCCAACAAAAATTCCTGATGAGTTGGCTGTTGGATATAACAGCTGTGCTACGAATAATTTCCAGGGTAATTGCCTCTTAGGAAATACTGAAGAAACCTAGTAAAGTCCATCAGTGACTGGTTCTGTGGGGGGCCATATTTCAATAACTAAAAATAGATCTTTTACAATTTAAGCTACTACCACTGTGACAAGGAGGTAAAGTCTAGTCCAGATAGATAACTTGCTTTGACATATTATTTGATGGGGAAATTAAATTAAAATCCTTGTTCTCTAGGTATCAATGAACACTTTTTAGAACACATCATGTGTTTGAATGTATAAAACATTTCTTTAATATGAAAATATTTTATTAAATAAATGTCCAGCTTCATATCCACAATAACTGCTAAAAGAATACCTTCTATGTGCCACATTTAGAGTTTACCAAAGGGAGACAATGCCCCTGACATTTTGTGAAATTCTGTGCAGATATATCTTGACACATTGTTCACGAGTGCTGGAAAAAGTCATCATTCCTCTTCTTATTATAGCTTTTAATATAAAAGGTCAAATGAGGATCCATCCTCTAAATAGGAACATGTTAAAGAATTGTTTCTTTAATTTACAGGCCATTTAAGTGACACTTGATGAACTCAACTATGAATGATGATTCTGAAAAGACTGTGAAATAAAATCTTACAGACGTTTCTTAAAAGACTACCAACTTGCTCATACTCTACTATCTAACATAAGGTCTTAAACCTGCCAATTTACCAAGATAAGTAATAAAATGTTTGATTAATCATCCATCTATATTTTTCTTTTCTTTTCTTCTTCTTTTTTTTTTTTTTTTTTTTGAGACAGTGTTTCACTGTGTTGCCCAGGCTGGAGTGCAGTGATGCCATCTCAGCTCACTGCAACCTCGGCCCCCCAGGTTCAAGCGATCCTCCTGCCTCAGCCCCCCAAGTAGCTGAGACTACAAGTATGTGCCATCACCCCCGGCTAATTTTTGTATTTTCGTAGAGATGGAGTTTCACAATGTTGCCCAGGCAGGTCTCAAACTCCTGGGCTCAAGTGATCTGCCCACCTTGGCTTCCCAAAGTGTTGGCATTACAGCGTGAACCACCGTGCCTGGCCCATCTATGTTTTTCTTAATTATCATTCAAATGGAACAAGGTAAGTCAAAAAGCAACATTGTCCTTATAGTAGTGTCAAAAACATTTCTTGGGTACAGAAGAATAATGTTACTTTTTATTTGCTATTTTCATCAAGTTATCAACATTACAACATGGAGGAAAGTAATCTATACCCACAAATCTGTATGAATAGCATAATCTTAGCTAACAAATTTCCTCTTCTCCTGCTACAGTTTCCCTCCGTGTCAATTCCACACATTATTTCCTTTTTCCTGCTACCATCTTGTGTTTGAAGAAACATCCAAGTATCAAGGCCTACCTCCAGATAACAAAGTGGATGCCAGCATCTCCCTAGATGAACAGGAAGAATGTCAAGGACCTGCTTTTACAACATAGAAATCTAGGAATTTTTTTCATTCAGAAATTCTATTGTTTTTTCCACTGCCATCTGTAACAAAACAAGGAAATGAGGTTTTAAAAAATCAATCTTAAATGTAAACAGATCATTTGGGCTCCACTTGGCTCCACAGTGTTTTATGTTTACTTTACAGATGTAACCTTTCCAGGCATTGGCCAATTCCGGTGTGATAAATAAAATTATCTTTTAAATTGGAGTATGACATCACCACAAACATGGTATGACGGAAACAAAGATAGAGCCAGTGCCCATTTATCCAGAATGACACAAAATGGATAATTGAATAATCTCATTAGGTAAGAATTATTGTACATAGATTACCAATTTTCTAAAAAATAGAGTAAAAATAGAATATATTTAAATGATAATAAGTACAAGTTAACCCATCTGGTTCACAACAGTACCTATGCCACACTACTAATTATAAATATCAATTACTGTAATTTAAGAGTGGGAAGTGATGCTAGATACTGGGTTACATCAATGCTAGCTCTCTAATTTGACCTGAAAGTTGTTGATTTCAACAAATTCTTACCATATGATTACATCATTATTATTTGTCTCTTTTTCATAAAAGAAATGTACAAACGTACATTTTTATAAGTCCTATAATTTGAGCTTTTAAAATATTTTATTTCAGAGAAAGGAATGAAAATCACTATAATGATAATCCTCATAGGAATAATAGAGAAAACGGCACATGCTTTTTTCCAAATTACTTCTAATTACTAATCATATAGTACAAGTAAGAATCATGGTTTAAAATATTCAAAAATTCTCGTTGAAGTTGCAAAAATTATTCAAGCTGTGTAGCCATGTCCTACACTTGCTTTTATATTATAGCAAGCCTAAATCTTCTAATCAAAAGAATTGAATTTGGAGCATAATACATCTGAATGCAAAATATCCTGAAAATACTTTATTCTGCCTTGGGATACTGATCAGGAAGCAGCCTACGTTTTTCAAATCCGAAGATCAATCTTGTCTTTCTTTTGTGCATATGAAAGTTTCAAATTCTGTTTTCAGTATGGAATGATGTTTTGGTATGAACCAAATGCTCTCTGATCATCTGAAATTTTACTAGTCCCCTAAGTAGCAGGAACATTCTCAGTTTCCTTCCTGTCCTTGAAGGAACTATCGCTGATATAGTTTGGATATTTGTCCCCTCCCAGTCTCATGTTTAAATGTTATCCCCAACGTTGGAGGTGGGACCTGGCAGGAGGTGTTTGGGTCATGCGGTGAATCCCTCATGAATGCCTTGGTGCCCCCTCCATGGTAATGAGTAACCGTGAGAGTTGATTGTTACAAAGAGCTTGGCACCTCCTCCTCTCTTTCTTGCTTCCTCACTTACCATCTGATATGCCTGCTTCCCCTTCACCTTTTGCCATGATTCTAAGTTTCCTGAGGCCCGCACTAGAACCAGATAATGATGCCATGCTTTCTGTACAACCTGCAAAACTGTGAGCCAAATAAACCTCTTTTCTTTATAAATTACCCAGTCTCGGGCATTCCTTTATAGCAAACTATACAATAGCTTTCCAGGAATGCAAGCATTTTATGTGGAGACTTGGCATAGACAAAGGAGTCCAGATAATTATGTCAGGAAGGAAAATTCTGAGACATTTGGAGACCTGAAGCATCCCACTCACCAGGCATCACAGGCATGAACTTGGGGAAGACTTTGTGGGAGTCCACAGTGGACACTGTACCTAGCCCTTCTCATCCCTTTACCAGCATTCTTCATCTTTGGATTGCCATTCTGCTAACAACTAGAACCTATGACTTTCCAGTGTCCACCCTTAAAAACTGCAGTTATCTCACTTGGAAGTGCTTGGTAGCTAGGCCCCCCACTCGCTGACTACCTTGGCTGCCTGGAGCCAATGACTGATTGGCAGGAGGGTAAAAATCTTAGCTCTTTTGTCTTAAGGTAAAACAAACCCTGAAATGTAATTTATGCTCCAGAGTTCCCCCACAGGATCAGGCTGAGCCTGAAGCCACACCTGAAATCACACCATTGCTTGGCTTTTTTCCTTTTCTATTCTCTCCTTCCACTCTCTTGCTTGTTTTTCCTGGGGTTACTCCTGTATAAATCACTTGAGCCAGAATCTTTAACTAAGGCTATATCTCTGAGAGACAGCTTGATCTATGACAGAGGCAAAGCTCCGTATCCAAGAACCGCAGCATCTCACTTTAGACCAATAGGATCCAAGAAAAAAGTAGACACAGAAATGGCGGATTTGAGACAGGTGACTTTTAGAATCAGGATCTAAGACTGGCAGGCAATGTCAGAGAAGTCTAATGGCCACTATGAAACAGGATTGATATTCAGGAGAAGAACCCCATTTTCCTACAAACAGAATCCCAACATTAAAACAGAGCCCAAGAGGAGAATGGAATTTTGGCAAGTTACAAGAATCAAGATCTGAGAAGAGGAACAAATACAGTGGACTCGTTATTAAAAAGCATGGCAAACTTAATTCCTTCATGTCTTTTTTAATTTATTCTGCCTGAATATCTACTTTCAGTTTGCATATCACCTACTATTGAACCTGAAAAATTCTGTTTGCTTTTGAAAACATAAACCCAATGCTTCCTCCTCTATAAGCCTTTTTAATATCCATAACACAGGCATAAACATTCTTTCCTCTCTGCCACCTTTACAACAGATACATAACTCTATTATTGCACTTATCACTCAATACTAATGTTAGCATCATTTGTATTTCGATTTTTCTCCCTTTCTAGACTGTGGCAGGGCAGCATCTGTCTTATTCATCATTTTCTCCATAGAACCTATCATGATGCCTAAAGCATCTATCATGGCATAGCTCCTAGGATAATGTAGAACGCTGATTACCTAACTTGGGTAAAGCTCAGAGGCAGATTAGAGCTGCTCAAGTACATCTTGTTGAAGCTGGGCTGGGTAATAGATTCAAAGCTGTAGTTGGGGAATAAGAGGCACACCTGAGTGGGTGGAGAAATGTGGCAACTATTGTGTGGCAAAAAACCAGACTGAGTTAAAGAACTACTTATTTCTAGGTTCATGCCCTTCCTACCCCCAAATTGAGGAATTACAGAAATATCTTATTTTGTTCTGCTACACAAGAAAGATCAACTAGAAGAACTGACTTACAGTCTGTAGTCTGATCCTCCTAAGTTTCAAAATACTACCAGAATGATCTATCTAAGATTTACATGACCTTCTCATTCTAATTATTAAAATGTTTTAGCGGCCCTCTCCATCATTCATTAAAGTAATTCAATAAATATTCTTAGAGGACTTATAATTATGGCAGGCAGTGACAATAAAAGAGTAAGCAAAATGAACATCATCCCTGTCTTCATGGAGGTTATAGTTTAGTACAAGATCCAATTCAAACACACACGATTGCACACACAAAGTACAAATTATCCTAAGCATTTAGAATAAAGTACAAGATGTGTAAGAGAGAACAACAAAGGATATACACCTTATTTTATTTGTCTTTGAGACACCAGTATCTGAAAAATTACCTGGATCAAAGCCAAAGCTTGTTACAGGTACACTGAACCAAACAGAATTCTTCCTGATTTTCTACTGCAGAACATTAAAACAAATGTCAGGAAAACTGTGCAGAGTACTATTTATCTGACTCAGTTCATTTTTTTAGTTCATTGGAGGTGGGAAGTTTTCAATACTGCTCATGTGGAGATGGATGGATAGATCTTCCAGGCAAAAAGTTCCTGTGCTTTCACATGACCCCAAAATTCCCACTATAAAAATATATGTGGAAAATGGATAAAATGTAGAAAGGTCATAAATGACAAGTGAAGATACACATAGAATAATAAGATAAAAATGAAAGGGAAATATAAGGCAAGAAAAAATACACAGAATTATAAAGATGAGAAGAAAGTTGGAGTAGATATAAAGAAGAAAGTTTCTTCTATTTATCTCCATACACATTAAAATCCTTACCTAGTAGCTGGCAGTCTTTCATCTTCCTCTGCCAACAATGAATAACTAAATCGAATTTCATGTTATAAAATCATTAAACCAGACATGATTTTTATAGCTACCATAACCATGTCTTAGAATTTTTAAAACAAAGAGCCAGGTAAACATTTTAGGTTCTTTGGGTCCTGGAGTCTCTTTTGGAACCATTCAAGTCTGCTGTATATCGGGAAAGGTGCCATCAATCATACATAAACAAATGGGCATGGCTGTGTTCTAATAAATCTATATTTTAAAAAGCAAGCATCCAACCTGTGGGCTGTGGTTTGCCAAATCCTCTCTCAGAGTAAAATGTACTGTTGAATACACACATACATCTAGGCAAAGCGTCATATGTATATTTGGTTTATATAATATGTCTTTCATATGTATAAGGATGTATATTATTCTAGAGTTTGCTATGCATTAAATTATTTATAAAATATGATGCACATTTTGACTATATTGTAATCATTCTTCAATTTTTCTGAGAAAGTAACTGATTCATATATATGTATACACCAGCCTTTCCTCTTTTATGATCCTCAAATTTTGATAATCAATTACTTTTTATCCTTATTTTTCATAATAATATGGCCTCAATGCAAATGTTATTTTGTAGAAACAGATCCAGCCACCTAATCCTTCAAATTTATTGTTTCCACCACTGGGTGCTGTGCCCAAGAGATAGGCCAGCATCAATCTTGTTTCCCGTGGAAATGCATTGCTGAGTGTTTATTTACATCCTCTTTCCAGGAGACAATGTAGACATTTCCAGAAGACTTGCTTTAATTGGCAACAGTTTATGCCTTTTCTCCAGATAGGTGATTTTAAGAGAAAACATGCACTTAATTGTCTGGAGAAGGGCACACCTGGTTCATCATTATTTTCTGCTTTATCAGTTCTCCCAATTGACAGTACAGCAGATGATTCATTTTCTTTCATTTTATCCAGCTCAGTACATAGTTGCCATGACTTACCTTGGCCCTTCTGCTGGTTTACATGGCAGAACCAAAGGCCAAGCAAAGATACTTTCATGGCAGTAAAGGTGACTGGATAGTCACAGAATGAAAGCCAAAATTGTGTACCATGGAATGGAGAAAGGGAGTTCTGTTTTCTCATTTATGGAAACAGGCACAGAAAAAAATTAATTTATTCTAAAATTGAGGTTTATGTTACATGGCCATTAAGTCTGAGCTCACAGAAATGAAGTTGACGGCTAAATTATGGTAAAAGTCACTGTTAAATGCTGATCTTATAGCCTTTACTCACCAATCTATGTATGGAGCTATTTCTGTGTATGATGTGTTAATCTGACCCTGTCATCACTACCCATGTGGAACTCCAGATGAAGCCTGAGAAATCAATGGAGGAACTGTACGCAGACAGGATTCAGGAAGCTAAGAGAAAGCAAGGCAGGGTTTAGGGCCCCTGGAAAGACAGCAGGACTTGAATTGGGCCTTTGATACTACATCATTTAAGCCTGAGTAGAATGACAGCCAACAACATTCTTGTCCTGTATTTGTAGATTTAAGGTATGTATCCTCTAACCACAAAGTGAACCAGCCCAGGCAGCCTTTTCTTCAACCATGGCAAATAACTGGTTGATCAAGTTGTTTAAAAAATAGTATACAAACTAATGAAAGAGAATAGCATGGCCTTGCAATCTCTAAATCCAGCAATCAGACTAAATGCATTACCATTATTTTAGTTTTTAAGTCTCCTTTCTGCTTGCATTAACAGAAATTCAGATTTAGCAAATAAAAACATAGCACATGCAACTAAATTTGAATTTCAAATAAACAACAAGTGATGTTGCAGAAGTATGTCCCTTGCAATATTTGGGACATAGCTATGTTAAGAAATTATTTATATTTTTATCTGAAATTAAAATTTAACTAGGCATCCTGCATTTTAGCTGGTAACTCTAATTCTTAGTAAGGCATGGAAGATGGATAAGAGTAACATTTGTATGGAATATTCATTATTGAATAGGTAAATTGTCACCGAAATCTTCCATGCTATGACTTATCAGAGATCGAATGAGATCAGTTTATTAATTTTTGGTTTCATTTTTTCTTTTTTTTAAGACAGAGTCTCACTCTGTGGCTCAGGCTGGAGTGTAGTGGTACAATTACGGCTCAAGCCATCCTCCCACCTAAGCCTTCTCAGTAACTGGGACCACAGACATGCACCATTATGCCCAGCTAATTTTCTAATTTTTTTGTAGAGATGAGGTCTCACTATGTTGCCCAGCCTGATCTCAAACTCCTGGACTCAAGCAATCCTCCCACCTCAGTCTCCCAAAGTGCTGGGATTACAGGCATGAGCCACCACACTCGGCCCCTCACTGTTTCTTATACAGACACACATACTAATATGAAATAATTAGAAAAGGCCAGACTTAAATAGTAAAATATTCTTAAACAAATGATACCATTTCAGGAAAGGGATCTTATAGGACCTAGTTCAATGACCAGGCACTCAAAAATATTTATTGAAAGAGTCGTGTGAGATAAATTGTCCATTGTCATGCAGCTGGCATGGTTGTTAACTAATTCCAATTGAGGCTGATGGTGTTGTGAATCTTTCCCTTGAAAGAAATGGAGAATTATTATTATTATTATTATTATTATTATTAATTTTAGAGACAGAGTCTCGCTCTGTCACCCAGGCTGGGAGATGGAGAATTATTTAAAGTCCCTTCAGGGTTGGGCAGCAACATAGAATGTAAGATATAATAAAAGGTGATTAGCAAAAGGGTAAAAAACAAACTCTCTTCTTGAATTAACACAAGCTAATGATAATAACAACAATAATACCTAATATCTTATTGAATGCTTGCCACTGCCCATACACTTGAGTTGCATATTTTGCCTAGCATTTTATATGCATCATCTCTTTTTGTTTTTTAATCTTAAAAGTATTCCTATGAGAAAGATATTCCTACTCTCTCCATTTTATACATAAAGAAACCAGGGGTTAACAAAATTCACACAGAAACAGGGTGGACACTTTAATCTACCTTTCACTACTATTGTAAAGTCCACACTCTTAGGTGGTATGTACTATCAATCCACAAAAGACCAATTTAATGCATATTTTAAAAATAGGAAAGAAATTAGAATAAAATAATAAGTTACCCAAGTCTTAGAAATCAGAAGACATGTACAAGTATAGGAAACATAAATAAGCCAAATGAAGAATCTACAGTCTGTTTTCTAACCTAATTGGTGATTACTCTGACCATAAGGTGGCTAGAATATTGTGCAAGGGAAGGGAAGAAAGTTCTTGCATAGTTTATAAAAGCTCCCAAAGTGAATCAAGTATGCCCTCTTGAACCACTGGTTTAGACAGACGCACCATTCTAGATACAAGTGATTCATTAGGCCACCATATGTTGGGAATATTAATTGAGACATAGAGGTGAATGTGATAGGAATAGCAGTGTTGTCATCAATTACCACTATGGAAATTGGCTTGCATTTGGGTGGCTACCAAGTACTCATTGGGCATGGATAGAGCACATGTTAGGAAAACATCCTTTTGTAAAAATAGAACACTTTCTTGAAGTTACTAATGGCTTAGTCAGCTACACCATGAAAGTGAGATATAAAAATTTAGACATCCAAAAGGATCAAGACAGGAAAGAAATAAACATCTACGTATAATAGCATACTTTCTTTTTTACATAGTGTTTACTTGCTTTGAAATGAAAACTTTAGTGCCTTGTATAATTTTTAACTTTCAAATTTAGAAAGCCCACAAAATAACACCCTTCTTTTCCACTCCTGGATTCAAATTCCACCAAGATCAGAAAGATAGATATTAAAATATCAACTTTATTATAATAAATACATGGTTGGGAAGCAGGCGACTTACAGCCACAACAGGCCTCTTCTGTTTTATTTCTGAATTCGACAAACGTGTCCAGCCAGTAATAGGCAACTCTGGACAATCACAGGCCTGACCCTGCAGATTTATAATATGTAGGAGCAGAGAAATCAGATTTTCTGCAGGAAAGCTGGATCTAAAAGTGAAAGGGAAGAGAAAGACAAAGGGGCACGCACCTTGAGGGGACAATATAAGACTGAAACGATGCATGGAATCGGAACATACTGAATAACATGTGTCCACCCTTCCTCCTTTCATCTTTCAGGAATGCTGGATTTCAAGGACAAGATTTTGTTGTGTTAAGCTGGATAGTGGATGGAAATACAAATAGGAGAACAAAGAGAGATTAAATTATTTTCTACAAGGAAAATGCTGGAAAGAATTTCTGGGAGTGCCACAAAAGAGCTAGAGTAGCCAAAAGAGGGGGAAAAAGTAGGGGGCTAAAGGGAACAGTGATAGAGACAAAAAGAAATGGTGAAGGGGTAACAGTGGCCACCTGGAGAAAAGAGAAATATATTTAAAGATGATCTTTAGGAAAATGTTCTGAGTTAAGTGTGAAGTATACATATTTCTGTATCGCTGTGACACCTTCCACAAAATCTAAAATCCACATTATTATCCACAATGTCTTTGGAGAACATTTCCTTTTTTTTTTCCTTTTTCTCGGAGTCTCTTTCAGTGTGTGCGTGTGTGTGTGTGTGCGTGTGTTTTAGACACAGCAAGACCAGTGCTGAGTAACAGTGCCCTGCCCCAAGGAGACCCTGTTCAGGCGGAGGGATACAGATGTAAGATTTGGATGGTGAAACGGCAGGAGGTCAAAGGTGATATTCTTTCTACCTTTCTGCACTGGAAGAAAATAAACATCAGTGGAGACAGATGTTCCAAGCTGTAGTTAAGGGTGTAGGGGCAAAGCTATTGTTATGTAGAGATATTGAGTCACAGTAGAAGGAAAGTGAATCCTAAAAGCCTCTAACTTCATGTAAAAGGATTTAGATCATCTCTTAGAAGTTCACAGTATGATCAGGGGATTTTGAAAAGTCTGGAACAACTAACTTCTAAATTATTAGCAATTCAAAAAGAAGTCATCAGGGACTGAATTTTTAAAAGGCTTGCTGAGTAACAGTGAATATTCATCTGAAATTAGTGCAGAGTGATTTAGTGTCACTGTAGCTAAGATATCCCTCATTAGCACTAGCAACTCTAAAAAAAGAACTGAGAGAGTGATAACTTAAGATTAGCTGCAAGAAGGGATGGCAAAAAGGCTGGGGTATGGGTGAGTGCTATGATCTGAATGTTTGTGGTCTCACAAAGTTCCTGTTAAAATTTCATCCCCAGTGCAATAGTATTAAGAGGTAGGATCGTTGGGTGGTGATGAGGTCATGAGATGGAGCCCTTATGAATGAGATTAGTGCCCTTATAAAAGAGCCCAAGGGAGCTTCTTTACCCTTCCACCATGGGAGGACGCAGCTAGAAGGGACCATCTATAAGGAGCAGGCCCTCGCCAGCCACTGAATCTGCTGGCATCTTGATTTTGGATTTCACAGCCTCCAGAAGTATGAGAAATAAATTTCTGTTGTTTATAAGTTACCCAGCATATGGTATTTTGTTATTAGCAGGCTGAACAGATTAAGAAGGCCTGCTCTACACTGGGGAGAAATATACTGGGGAGAAATGCACTGGAAAAGTTGTTCATTGGGTTTCTGCAGCATATCTGTTCACAATGAGAAGAAAGAGGATCTTATGAAGAGAACTTGCACCATTTCTTGTGACTTGTATTTATTACATATCAATAAACAGAATGCTTGGGGAAAATCAGTCAGGTACAAGTTTGGCTATCCTTAACTAAATTCTGAGCCCTATTTTTCCCTAAATCAATTGACTATTAAATGTCAGGCATATAGTTCTGTATCAACTTAGGAGATGGAGAGGGATGGGAGGTTGAAAATAGGAGCTAATTCTGAAACGTATTCCTCTGCTTCTGTTCCAGAGTAATTGTTGAATCTTCTTTCTGCTACTTTACAATTGATGTATTGATTAATACATCTTTTAATTTATTTAAAGTCGCATTGTTTAAATCTTGAGAAACATCTTGAAATGAAAAAAAATTCTGCTTATTCATTGCTATTGTTTAGTGTTCCAATTATCTATTGCTGTGTAGAAAACCACCACAAAGCTTAGTGGCTTAAAGTAAAAAGACTTATTTTACTCCCAAATCTGCAGTTTAAGCAGGATTAGGTAGTGATATCTTGGCCTCAAGTAGAATGGCTCAAATGCGAGGATCTGGAAACAGCAGATGATTTGCTCACTTCCATGTTTGACAGTCAGTATTAGCTGTTAGCCAGGACAATAGCTGGCTTGTCAACCAGAACATATACATGTGGGCCCTCCATGTGGCCTCTGCTTCCTCACAACATGGTGGCTGAATTCTAAGGGCAAGCTTCCCAAGAGTGAGAGAACCAGGCAGACGCTGTACGACTTTTTCTGCCTGAACCTCACAAGCATTACTTTCACTGCATTTTATTCACAGGGGTGGTCAAAAAGGTCCACCCAAGGTCAAGAGAGAAGAGTAGAGAAACAGACACACTGTGTCACTCATACACATTCTTTTAATCTACGTGGTCACAAGGCCTTCCTAGTGTCAATGGGAAAGGAAATAGACTCTTCTTCTTGACAGAGGAATGGTAAAGTTCTAGAACACTTTGTCCTGGGAATATTGCTTTGGCCATTTTTGGAAAATACAGTTTGCCACATTTAGCAATCTGCTTTTCAAAAATAGTAAAGTATGAAAAGTAAGATCCAATTTCACTTAATTACAGAGAAAAGAAAATCTAAAAACTTTCTCAAATGGAAGCAGAGAAATGAGTATTATTACCTTTCTTCTGCAAACCACAAATTTCCTGAAGTTTTGCATCAATGGGAATTTTATTCTAGCAGTCAAATGTAGAGTTTGACCCTAGAATTTTGTAAGTGCATCTCAGAGCACAATCTGAGGATATAAGTAAAATGTTCTTCTGTTTGAAGCCTATTTTAGAAATAAGAAAGAAATGAATCACTAAATAGCTTATGGTAATGTTTTTATTGATTCATGACTCACCACACGCTCCTACCATTCAGGCAAAAAATAATGTCTTCCTTGTAGGTGATTTGCTCTATTAGACCTCATGGGGAAAAAGAGTTCTTTGCTTTATATCTTACTCTGACAAGCAATGGTTTTTGTCCTGCTTTTGAAAAGTAACTAAGATGCTAACTTTGGAAAGTAGATTAACTTTTCAAGCTCTACCAATTCCATTTATGAAATTATATCTACTCATGCATTATCTTAAAGAGTTAATGCTCTTTATAATTATAAGGAAGTTACTGAGAAAACCTAGGCCTCCCAGTATACACGGGGTGCCATGAGAGACACCATAGATCCATTTTGGGAAGTTATGCTCAGGATTAGAAAGATGGGCCAGAAAACCTCTGAAGTGCCTAAGCATCTTTGCCCAGTATCAAAACCAGAGGATGACTACCTACATCTCAAAATGTCGTACTTTTATTCATACTATTTCCTCTCCACTGAGAGAAACCTACTCCCAGCTCAACCATCATCACTTTCAGGAATCCACTGAAAGCCTCTCCCTCCTTCTCCAAAATTATAATCACTGTAACTTTATCAGAATAATACCAACATCAGATTTAATTACTCATGTATCAAGCCAGCATAGTATTTTATATGCTGTCCCATCTTTTGTTTTGTTTTTCTTAGCACTTAGGCAACATATAGAATTAGCCTTTATTTTTCTCTCCCACTGCATATGTCTCTCTGGCACCCAAAATAAGGCTGGCCAGAAAGAACTGGGCTTTCCAATACTGGCCTCATGAAAGACTCATGTAGGGCACTCTTTAAAAATACCAATTCTAGAGCTCACCCCAGACAAATGACCATTGATTAGGAAGAGAATCATTCTACATTAGCCGTTCTTGGAAATCAGACTTGCCCATGTCTGTTCACATAGAAATGTGCAAGAAAGATTATTACTAAAGCTTATGTGTGCTACTCTCAAACAAATGCTGGCAAGACTTAGGAGCACTCCTTCAGGCAATGTACTACTCCTAGCCCAAAATCAGTTGTGCGATAACAAGTGAATGCGTAATACATCACACAGCAAGAATATAATATCACAGATAAATTAATACTGTTATATTTTAAGCACTCCATTTCAGACTTTCACATTTATTATAGAGAGTTCAAGCATTTTTCAATATTATTAATGATACATTTTCGACACAAGCCTTTCAAATACTGGTCCTTCAAGCTTCCAAACCAATGTAATTGGAGGTATCTAATGTTTCAAAGTTACCTAATTTTTGTAAAGCAATGATCATTTACCCCTTTATAACTACTTACTTTTAAGAATCCAGTATATGCAAGTTAAAATATATTCAATACATTATATGTTAATATGGATAAAGTTCAGTAATTCTCACCTATAATCATAGAATTTATTAGCAAATTTGTCTGTAGTAAATCAGCTACATTGATTTTAGTAATTGAATTTATTATAAGTAAATACATGTTTGAATTTCCATATTACATTTATTAACAAAATACAACTTATTCATTTAATATATAAGTATTTCAGATAAGTCTTCTTAGAGGGTTAGAAGATTAAAATGCTTGAAAAAAACTTGAACATCCACTAATTTAAGAAACTGGAGTCAAATGTCTCAAATGTCTTTCGTCCTTTCCATCTTTATTACTAAAATTTTCTTCTGTTTAATATTATCTCTCATGTAAACCATTTTATTATGATTATATCATTTATAAGTATAATTATAATCCTTTAAGCACTCACTCAGTCTTCAGCATGACCACCACAATTTCTGCTTCTACTGCCACTAGAGTAATCTTTCTAAAACCTTAATGTAAGTATGTCACTACACTGATTAAAGCCTTTCAGTGTTTCTCGACTGCCTACAGGCAAAATCTGAACTCATTCATATGGCATTCAAGACCCTTCAAATTCCCTTTCTAGATTTACCTCCCAGCATCTATCACAAATCCCATTGACCTTAGCCTCATAGGCCTCCCCCACTCACATTACTGTGATTGGCACTCAAGTGCTTTTATTCCTCTTCTTTCTTCCTTAGGTCTACCTGGAGAATGCAAACTTACTTTTTGAAACCCTGTGGAAGTGCTACTTTCTCTGTGAAGCTTTCCTTGATCTTTCCTGAAACCTTTTCATTTACACATCCATTTCCATGAACTCCTTAGGAACTGAGACTAGACCATATTTAACTCAAGCTAGTACGGTAGCACCAAAAATTATACAAAGCTTAGTATACAGTGGGTGCTCAGTATTGGTTAAAGCAGTCAACATCATGCTTCTCTAGTGTCTCTACAACCAGTCCTTATGATGAGGGATATTTAAAAATCAATTCTTAGCATAAAGTAAATTTAAATTTCAGTAATGATACTGGACACAGTTACAAGTACATTACTGTTGGATATTACCTACAGTTCCCAAGAACCTAAAGACACAGCACTCAAACCAGAGATAACTGCTACTTTTCAAACACACTTGGCTGGCTATTGTTATGAGAATATTTATGGCAAGTAGATTTGGCCAGGAGAATCAAATTACTAGATTCAGGCTAAGTGTGCATTTGGCACTTCAAAAAAGTTCTGTAGTTTATGTGGAACTGTGTTTTCATAGAAAACCAAACTTCCTTCCTTCCTATTTTTCAGACTTATCTCAGAGAGGGTGGGAAATGCCAGAAACATGTACATCAGCACTGAAAATCATCTTTAAAATTGGAGTCAATGGAGGTTTCTTCAAATCTGTTATACTACAAGTATAAAGTCTGTTTGTCAGTTGCCCATTTTGTAATCGCTAGGCCTCAGAATCTTGCATTTGCATGCAGAAAGGACAGTGGAAGCCTTCCCTGCAGGGCTATATCCTCTTTGGTGTATCTTCTAAGGATATCGATTGTTCAGGACTGTCTAATATGAATCCCTCACTAAGTAGGCTAATTAGGAAAAAAACACAAACCAACCACATTACCGTTCTGCATCCATATCAACCCAAAACAATTCTCCCGTCCTCTCATTCGCCAGCGTTCATTCAGTATTCCTTGTGACCATTAGGAATAGGGTCTTGCATCACAATGTCTCAAGCTTGCCTTGACTTTAAGGGCAGTTAGGTTTAAATGCTTTTTTTTTTTTTTTTTGGGGGGGCAGCTTTTTAACCCAGCACAGAGTACTATACTATACGGTTTGTGAAAGCATCACTGGCAATATTAGGGAATGAAGAAAGTTGAATTTACCGGAAGTCACCTCAGAGAATAGTAAGTATAATAAAAGGAATATGTAACAAGCCCCTGGGGGAAATTGGTAGAGAAACCCTGTTCACCCACTAAGAAAAAAAAAAAGCAGGCTGGAGTAATAGATGATTTTAGAAAGGGGAGACAAATGAGCAGTGGCAGGGCTTCAGTTAGGTTCCCAGGAGCACAGGCATTAGAACTACCTCCCAGGAGACTCGTTCCCTGCCCTTCACTAGAGTAGCAGAACTAAGAGTGCCTGAGTTGGAATCTCTGGGGGTCACATGACCACATAGGAGGAGGAGGGTGCTGGACAATTTAACTTCTCATTGCTTTTATTTCCTTATCTGAAAATAACTGTACATTATGAATAGAAATGTTGAGAAGGTTAAATGTACTCATGCAGTACATAGAACAGTACATATAATAGTACAAATAATAGAATGTTATGATATAGTAGTATGTTACATATAATAGTATATTACATATAATAGTACACAGAACACAGCCTGGCACAAGTAGTGCTCAATTAATGACAGATACTTTAAAATTTTCAAGAATATTAGTTTGAAATAGTGCCAAATTAATCTCTAGCCAGGAATGCCCACAAGCTTCTATGTTTATTAAGGCTTGATTTTGGGATTTTAACATTGCCACTTCTATTATATTCTAAATTCTTCAGGCCTGCAGGATGAAGTAGCTATAAATAAGTTGTGTAGATCACAAATCTGGAAATCAAATTAAATGTATTTCTTTTCTTGGAAAAGGTCAGCTGATGGAGGTTAGAAAAACATGTCAAAAGCATTTCTTCTTGAGAGTAAATTCCTCTACCCTGTTCCCCATCCCATTTTTTTTTTCTAGAAAACACAGTCCTTCATGAGCTATTGAATTCTATAGGTGCTGAATTGAAAGTCTCAACTTGCTCTGCTAATTCTTCCAGGAGAATTATGTACTAGACACACGCCCCATTGGACAGCCTAGCTTTGCAGGTTGGGGGGCAGGCATCTCTCACTTCGGGGAGCTGTGTCTTTGGTTTCTCAGTAACTCAGAAGACACCCAACCCTATTGTTTGCTTCATTTCTAACGTTACTTCAGCAAAGCTATGATGCTTGTAGAGTTACCCAGTGATGTAAATTGAAAAACACTTGTAAAAATAGGCTCTTGGCAAGCAAGATAATCTACTCACCGGAGCCATTTTACAAAAGTTGAAAATACATCTAAAAACAAGATTATCTGTCTTTTACTTTACAGAATGTAGTATATTTGTCTTTCCACCATTTAGAAGGATCCTCAAAATAAAAAGGAAGGAATATTTGAGAATTAGTTGTACGTTTTATTTTAAAAATAAAATAAAACACTATTGCCTGCCAGATATTTTGTTATGTGCTGAATATACCACAGGGAACAAAATAGACCTGAATCCTAACTTCCTGGAGCTGAATTTATGCATGTAGTTCTCAGATTTAGTGTACATAAAAATATCCAGGAAGCTTGTTTAAAATGTAGGTTCTCAGAACTTGGATTCTAAACACATGTCCCATTGGACAGCCTAGCTTTGTAGGATGGGCGACAGGCATCTCTCACTTTGGGGAGCTGTGTCTTTGGTTTCTCAGTAACTCAGAAGACACCAGATATAACAATATAGTCATGTGTTATACATTACATAATAGCATATTATGTATAATAGTACACAGAACATAGCCTGGCACAAGTTAGTGCTCAATTAATGAGAGCTACTTTAAAATTTTGGATTCTGATTCTAATAATCTGAGAAAAGCCCTGGAATCTATATTTGTCACAGGCAACTCAAGCGATACTAATGCAGGGCATCCAAGAACCACGCAGTGAGATCACCGGAGGAGCAGATGACCCAGGCAAATCTTGTTAAGAAGAAAAAGGGTTGTGATGAATATTTCCATAGTGGTAATTTATAATGAAGGGACACAGAGGGTAAGTGTCAGCCTTCCGTATCACGTTGCAAGCACAGATAAAGCTTACCTAGAAATGGGGGCGGAAGGATTCCATTTTATAGGGAAATTTTATGTAAGATACAAGCTTTGTGGTTATTTGGGCTCTTTCAGGCACTCAATCTTTCAGCTGTGACCAAGTCTCTCAGGACTCTTCAGGACGAGTTCAGCCTCTTTCCCAAGCCCCCTGATACCCATCCAGCTGTTCAGAACACAAGCCAACTGAATCAACATGAGCTATATTTACCACAAGTGAGAGACTACCAATACTAGAGATAGCAGCAGGGAATTCTGACATCTGGTAGCACCAGATGATTAAGAAAAGCATTTGGCAAATCAGAATAGGTGAAGCTTAGGAAAGACTGCTGCCTTGTGGGATCCAGATTAAGCCAAGCTGGTCAGAGGAGGAACTGTCTCCAATAACAGCAGACTTGCCTGATAATTTACAAAACTGCTTCATAATGCCTCAAGGATCCCATTCTTACACATACCTAAACAAAGCAGTTTACATTGCTGGATACTATTTTATATAAACAAATACGTAAAATTGGATATTCACTCAGATATTTTCTTTTTCCGCCTTAAGATTAAAGAAGAACATTTCTTAGCAATACTATGAAACTCTGAATGGCTTTCATCAGTAAGTTTTCTTTGGGGAATTTTAGTTTACTTACCCTGTTGGGGCAGTTGCCAAAAAACAAAATGTGCCCAGTGGTGGTGTGACATGGAAGGCAGCCTGCTCAAGCCCATCCTCCTGAGCGATCCTTCTAGGAAATTTAGAAATTGCCATATCATTCTCCCATTGGGCTTATTATACTGATGTCTCTGAAATGATGATGGTACCTCCTATATATGGAGCTCAAACAATCCGGAACAGGAAGAAACTGCATCACAGAAGCCATTAAACAGGTTTCAGAAGCCCAGCTGATAAACAGTTGACATTAAGGTCTAGAAATTCAATCACTGTCTGATAGGAAAGGAAGCAGGGTTGGAGAAGGGGTTTGCTGACATGACCTTAGGCTCTGTGCCATTAAGATTCATCTATTCTTCATTCTTTCATGATTCTTTCCATTAGCAAGTGTTTCACAAATGCCCACAATGTGCTCCCTTCGGTGCTTGGTGCTGGGGCTATCAAAATGAACAAAGCAATCCCAACACTGCCCTGCTTTTCCTGCATTCCTCAACACTAGCAGACTGTGGGTGGATGATTCAGTACTTCGGAGAATGAAGAAAATGAGTCTGTGATGCCACAATCTCCCTGAAATTTTCTAACTTGTGCAGATATCTTACCTTTTGTCTTTGGGCTAATAACCAGGAATTCACTTCAGTAAGTTACACTAAACCACCTCCATTTTAAAAAAGCAGACTAGAGCCATTAAATAATTATGAAACTATTTAGTATAGCTTTAACTGCTTTGACTAAAGGATACTTAATGCCCTTAAAAGCAGCTTCAACCTGAATTTTTCCATTACTCAAATCATTTCCTGAGAGACCGTTAGTAAATTATTAGAAAAGAATATCAAATCTTTCAATTCCGCTACTGTGACCATAACGTGGAATTAATACATTATAAAACATTCTAAATTGTCACTGATAATTTTGAAATGCATGCTATGCAAGAGTGCCTATTTTAAAATATGTCTCATCAATGATGGTTATTTGCCAATTTTAAGAGTTCAATTATTTTGCTGTAGGTCTTGTTTACCTACTTTCCTTGCTGCCTTCCATTGAGAACTCTGTAGAAATTGTTTTCAAAGTTATCTCAATAACAGGGATGAAAGCATCTAAATTTGGTCTCCTAACACATTATCTAAGTTCCCTACTATCACAACTCCCAGTTACTAATAACAATAATTACTCTTTGCCGACTTCCAAAAGCATGCCAGGCACTGTGTTAGGTCTTGTAAAAGCATTTACTCATTTTCACATACAGGAGTTCTGTCAAACAGGTTTTCTCCCACTTTTACAGTAAACCAAGGCTTAGAGAGGTTGAGTAATTTGACAACATTTATGTAACAAATAAGCAAAAGTGCCAGAGCCAAGCCAAGTGGAATAAGACTCCTATGTCTGTCCCCACATCCTCCACCGTATCCAAATCCACCAACAATTTAATCAACTCTTCTATTAGTTCTCAAGTGTGAGTAATGTTTGTAAGTGTCTCAAAGCCAAAAGAAAAGAAAGACCATGTATTCTCTGTTTGTAGGATATAGAAATAGACATGGCTATAGATAATTAGTCTTTTAATTTTAGTACTCAAATTCTTTACATATTTACTTATTCTTTGGCTATTTGGTCTGTCAAATTCTCTCAAAAGATAAAAGGTTCTTGCTAGTTTGATCTAAAAATGCAAGACTTTTTCAGCTCAGGATTTTTTTTCTTCCTGTTATTGCTTCCCCTCCATCTGTTCCTCTTTCTCCTTTTAAACTTACTATTATTTGCATATTAAACTCCTGAATCTAGCTACCTTATCTCTTGTCTTTTAAATTATGATTCCCATTTCTTAGTATTCTTTGCTGTATGTTGTGAGGGTGTACATCAATCCGATCTTCTAGATTATTAATTCAGTTCAGCAAGGTCCATTTTCTTTTTGTTTTCATTTCCTCTACTTTTTTTTAATTGCATATTTATTCAACAAATAGCTACTGCACATCTCTAGTGTTCCTGGCACTAATCAAGGGTCTTAGGACATATCAATAAATAAAACAGGTAACTATTCCTACCTATGCAAAGCTTATAATTTAGTGGGGAAAGACAGATATCAACAATAAACATAAAATTAAGTTTATTATTTAACATATTAGTAAGTGGTAAGTGCTAAGGAAGAGAAGAAAAAAATAAAAGTAAGGAAAGAGAGACTTTAAAAATGCAGGAAGGCAGAAGGTTGTATTAAATTGGCAGAGTAGGCCTCACTGGGAGATTGAGACTTGAGTAACGATGTGAAGGAAGTCAGGCAGTTCCCACAGTGATACCTTGGAGGAGAGCTTCCTTGATTGAGAGAACAAGTGAACTGACCTTGACCATAAGGTGGGAAAGTGTCTAATTTGGGTACCAATGTGGCTGGAGAAGAGTGAGTAGTGGAAAGCATCAACAGGAGATGAAGTCAGAAAACAAAAAAAGAAATAGCACGGGGAGGCTGGAGTGGATAACTTAGGGCCCTGTGTCCCCTCTAGTGGCTTCTATTCTCAGTGAAATGCCGTTGCAGGATTTTGAGCACAGGAGTCATATGATGTGACATGTTTTAACAGGCTCACTCTCTACTCTGTTGAAAACAGGCTCTCAGGGTCAAGTATTAAAGAGGAAGACCCATAGGGAGGATTTTGCAGTAATTTAGGTGAAAGATAATGACAGCTGGCACCAGAGTAGTGATACTGGGAAAGGTGAGGCATGGACATATTCTAAGACGGAACACATACAATTCCCTAGCAGACTGACTATGGATTGTGTGAGAGAAAGAGGAATCAAGCATGACTCCCTGGCTTCTGGCCTGAGCAATCAGAAAAACAAAATTGTCATTAACTGAGATATGCAAGTCCATAGGTAGAACAGGTGTTTTGGGGAAGAACAAGACTTCAATTTTACTATGTTAACCAGTTTTTGTTTTTGAGATGGGGGTCTCATTATGTTACCCAGTCTGACTTTGAATTCCTGGGCTCAAGTGGTCCTCTCACCTTGGCCTCCCAAATTGCTGGGATCACAGGTGTGAGCCACCACACCCAGCCAAGACTTCAATTTTAGATGTGCTGAGTTTAAAATGTCTATTGAATATCTAAATGGAGATGTCAAGTTGGCAGTTGGGTATTGTATTAGTTCTCTATTGCTGCTGTAACAAATTACCACTAACTTAATGGTTTAAAACAACACAAATTTATTGTCTTATAGTTCTGTAGGTTAGAAGTCCAACATGGATCTTACCAGGCCAATCTCCAGCTGTGGGCAGGGCTGCATTGCTTTCTGGAGGCCTTAGGAGAGAATCAATTTCCTGCTAATTCAAGTTGTTGGCAGAATTCACTTTTTGCACTTGTAGGACTGAGATTCCTGTCTGCTTGCAGGCTGTCTGCAAAGGGCCATTCCCAACTTCAACAGGTCAGCCACATTCCTGGGTTTGTTACCCTCCTTCTCCAACTTCCAGCCAGGAATAAAAGAATCCTTTCCATGCTTCGCATCCCTCCTGCCTTCTTTCCTGTCCTCTCTCTGACCCGCTTCCTCTCTCTTCCACTTCCATGCTTCAGGACTCATGTGATTAGATTGGGTTTACCTACAAAATGCAGGATAATCTGACGATTTCAAGACCTTCAACCTTAATCACATCTGCAAAGCCCCTTTTGCCATATCAGGTAACATATTCACAAGTTCCACAGATTAGGGTAGGGACATCACTTGGGGAGTTGGGGGACACTCTTCTGCCTACCTCAGATGCATAAGCCTGGAATTCAGGAGAGAGGTTTCAGTTGGGATATTAATTTGGGCATAGCTGGCATAAAGAGTTGCATATGGAGGTTACTTTCGATAATGACGATGACAAAGGTTTGAGCTCTGGAAGAAGAAAGGAATCCATCAGAAGAGACTGAGAAAAGACAGAGGGATAAACAAAAGTGTCTTAGTCCATTTGAGCTGCTGCAACAAAAATACCGTAGATTGGGTTGCCTGCAAACAATGGAAATACATTTCTTGCTTTTCTAGAGGCTGGAAGCCCTTGATCAAGATGCCAGCATGGTCGAGGCATTCTGGTGAGGATCCTCTTCCTCAGACAGCTGTTTTCCTATTGTATCCTCACATAGTGGAAAAAGGGGGAGGGCCCTCTCTGGGGTCCCCTTTATAAGGACACAAATCCCATTCCTCAGGGATCCACCCTCATGACCTAATAACCTCCCAAAATTCGCACTTCCTAATATCATGACATTGAAGGTTAGGAGGATTTCAGCGAATGAGCTTTGGTGTGACACTAACATTTTGTCCATTGCAAAGTGAATATGGTTTTCTGGAAACCAAGTGAAGGCATTCTATTTTTTTTTTATTCCAGAAAGTTATTTTTGTTTTCTTTCAGCAATCTTATCTCCTTTAATATCTTCATTATTTTAGCATAATGCACTTCTGTTACCTTAATTAATTCTGTTTTAGTAGCAGCCGTCCAATCTGATACTGTGCTTGGTCTTCCTCCATCAAGTTACTGAGCCCCTTAAAAAAACAGTGTCACTACTTTGCCTCCTGGTGTCAGGGCACGTGGTTACCTCAGCATCTATTCAGATGTGCAAATCCAGAAAGGAATTTGTAGTAATGAAGTAAAAATGAAAGTTTCTTTTCCAGTAGAAAGACAAGTAGACAAACTGGGGTCTCAAGGTGTAAAGGTTACTCTGATTGTGAGGGGAAGGTGGGAGAGGTCTTCGTCTAACCCCAGGAAATGGGCTCAATTTAACCCAACAATGAAATACCCTCTGAGGCTGCCAGCATCTCTGGGATCATTAGCTTTTCCACAGGGATAATGACATCTGAGTGATAATTCTGTTCTAAGCACAGAAGTGAATTAAGTGCCTGGTTGGCTAGGAACTTTCTCTAGAAGGATGGTGGTCTTTGCCTCAGAGTCTGCTGGAAAGGAAAGCCTCCAACAGAGCTCATGGACCTTCATCAACTTGGCCCCACATGAATTCCTTCTTTTTCAGGATACTAAGGAATTTATACACAACTTCAGGTCTGCCACTAAAGCAGCCTAAGTCACTTAAGCAGACAACTGGAAAAGAAAAGAGATCCCAGATAAACATGTATGCTGCCATTCTGTTTGCAATTTTAAAACAGTATCTCTTCTGGTTATTCATTAAAGTGTTCAAAAATGCCTCATACTCAAGTTATTTCTATCAATTCTGCCTCACTATGATGTCCACACAACAGGCAGATCCAGGTTTTGTGGGACCTGAAGTCAATACAATAAGGGGAGGAAAAGGGTCTTTAGGAAGAAGGATACACAATTTTAAATGCAAAATTAAGGTAAAATTTAATATTCATTTAGAATGAGAAAACAAAGAACAATAATTATGGAAGCTTGAAGACTCAGATCCTTATATTCTAAAATATTTAAGGCAACTTATCAAAAATGATTACATAGAAATTCTTCCTATTGGCATCCTGACTCCACTTTCTCATCTAGAACATTCTATAACTCTGAACACTCCCAGCACTCAAAAGCCTAAGCTTCACCTTAAATTCTCCTCTGCAATGTATGAATGCTCTGACCCAATTTTTCCATGATTTGTTGTATTATGAGGGCATTTTCTATCTCAAAGCTTACCATTGCTAGAAGGTTAATTCTACAGAACCAGCTTAAATTATTTTAAATTGTTTGTTCTTTATTTTTGGCATCACTGATGAAAAGGTTATTAATTAGGTTATTAATACCCAGTTGACAGAACATATAGAATTAAACATCCCATAGTATGGTAATTTACAAGATGTTTTGTGGGTGTTACTGGCTTATCCATATATGCAACCTCAGAATGGTTTGTCTTATTTATCCTTGAATTTCCAGAACCAAGCAAAGTGCCTGGCATATATGTTAAAATAACTTTTTTAATGAATACTGCAAAGGACTGATTATTCAATATGTATTTATCATTATCTTATATAATAAGAAAATCACAGAGAATTGAAATAATAGATAGGATATGAACCAATACACAATTTAGAAGAGCTCACTGAGATTCAGCATAAGAGAAACAAGTAGTAAACCATTGCAGAATTTCCTTTAGAATTATGATTAGGGGAAAAGTGAAAATAACTTCTTCCTATGTTTTCTTATTATTAAAATTAGCATTCTCCTAGAATTTCTACTTGAAGGTCTTTGATTTTTCAGCCAAGTGAAAATAAATTGGTATCTTTTATAATCTGTTTGTTTCAGTCTTTGTAGTAGTGGGTTTTTTTACTGCAAGATGTAGGCTGTCACCATAGTTGGATCACTGTGCTGTTCTTTTGCTTTTCATATACTAACATTTCTTATATACTCGCACAATATTATTAATAGCAAAATATTGTTAAATTCAGCTTTTCAGGGGAGCTTGTGGGGTACCTAATAATTTTTGCCCCGATTTTTGCTTTGTAGACACTCAAAAGAAGACAAAAATTAATTATTTTTCCCTCTCCCTTGCACAAGAGCCAGCTCTCTTTGCTCTAAGCAGCATCTCAAAGAAAATGCCTCCTTGGGCTAGGCAGGTAATATAATTGAGTGATGCAGGTCAGGTGTTTGTGAATGGTGATGTGGCATGGTCTTTCACAATAAGACAGCTGCTATTCAGCTCCACGCCTAGGGAAATGCAAGCCCACAGTTTCCACATTCCATATCTTCCAGATTTCCATGAGAAGCCACAAATATGGACTTTTAAAAGATGTTGATAAAGCAATTCAGTTTAATAACAACAATAAAATGTAGAATAAACAAAAGAAAGACATGAATGGGCTTAGTCTGTCCACAGCTGCCAGTTTGTGACATCCAGTTTAATAACTATAATTTTATTAATCCTAGGGAGAGTTAAAATTCATTTTGTTTTTATTATTCTCAAAAAAAATTTTTACTTATATCCTTGGAGAGTTCAGGGGCCTATGAAGAATAGAATCAAATCGTCTCAGAATTAGTGGGTACAAAGACTGGAATTTGAAGGATTTAAGAATAAGAAAGTGGCACAAACCCAGGAAATAATTGTTTTCAGCAAACTGAAAGACATGAGGGCAGGAGGTTTCCAAATGGCGGAGCCTAGAACCCTATTGCCATATTGTTTCCAGGAGTTGACAAAGCTGGCTACACAGATAGATCAATGCCCATTAAATCAATACCAAGAGGTCGAGTAGCCTGTTTCAGATGGACCATGTCTTAGTCCATTCAGACTGCAATGACGAAATACCTTCAACTAGATAATATATAAACAACAGAATTCATTGCTCATGCTGAGAAGTTCAAGATTAAGGTGCCAGCAGATTCAGTGTCTGATGAGGGCCTGTTTCTCATAGATGGCAACTTCTTGCAATGTTCTCGCATAGCAGAATGGGCAAACAGCCTCCCCAGGCCTCTTTCAGAAGGGCACTAAATCCATTCATGAGGGTTCTGCCCTCATGACCTAGTCACCCTTGGTCACTTACTCAGCAGTTAATGTGAGAAAGAAACGTTTCTAACTTGTACAAACCTCTGAATTTATGGATCTCTATCACTTTAGTCTAGCTTATACCCTAATGAATTCAAGAGGCCCTAGAGTTTTTTTAAGAACCGGGCAGAGGACCTCACTACTCAAAAAATAAAAATAAAAAACAACTTCGCCTGAGAAATTCCAAAGGGCAGGAGAATGAGGCCTGTATCATATTTAATTTTATTTAGAAAATGTACAATCTGATGTTTACATGCCCAAATGTTAAGGAAGAATTCATACTGATTATATGTTTTTGCCACTAAAACTGAGTGTCTTATCTGGGTAGTTCTAGCCTTGAAGCAGTTTCTTTGATCTCCACTGAGGCTGGGGTGCGCGTATTTAGAGTTGTTGCCCACAAGGAGATTGGAAGTCCTTCTGTGATGGATCTATTCCTATATACAAAGAAAGTATCATATATTTTTAGGCAATAGTAACTTGTTTTAATGTCTAGTGTTAACTATGATTTGGGCTTTGATTACTTTGGACTGTAGCCTAAAATTTTTCTGACAACAGACCTCTAAAAGAAAATAATTTACTGTCTCTCAATAGTAAATTTAGGTACGTGGACTTTTTACATCCACTCACTTCATCATACTTGATGGTTTTTAATACATCTTTTCAAAATAACACTCAAAAAATATTTATATTTAACAGAGAGAGAAAATGCAGATATGAGAAAATAGGTAGAAATCCAATTCAGTAAAGAAACCAGGTGAAGTATGAGAGATCATCTGTATTTATGACTGCCTCAGCTTATTTATTAGATGTATTGTTTATGATGACAAACCTCAAAGGTACAAATGTCTCCAACACAATATATTAAAATGGACAGCAGCAATCATTTTAAAATATTATATAACCCTTAACAGAGCCAAAAATATCGCAGGCAGTTTTTCTGTTGCTCTAAAGCCTAGGGAACATTTCCTTTTATGGAAAAATAAAATCCAGGGCCTGTTTCCTTCTTTAAGATGTGAGATGTCTCCTGGGCTGTATACAGATACATAAAAATATCAGGTGGTTCCTATATTTTAATGAATACACAAATGAATGCCCAAAGCCATGTGCTGAGAGTGATTGCAATCATAAGTAATTTATATCAAGACATTTTCAACAACTGGACAGTATGCCTTGCATTTTTTGGACGTCTTCAGTCTCTGTGGTCTGGAGCTAACATAGAAGCCACCTTTTACAGACAGCCCTCATTAATGTCTATGGAATAAATGAATAGGCACATCTATGGAATAAATGAATAAGTGAAGGGAGGAATAAATAAAAACCAGCTTAAATTTCCACATAGTTAAAATATTAACTAACTACATATAGCAGCATGCCTTGGTTGCATTATTTTGTTTACCTAGAGTCTTAGCAAAATTCTTCTTCAGAGTTTAGAAGCCACTTTCACACTTGCCAGGGAGAGTATCAGATGTTGATGTATCTTGGACCATAGAGATAAAGAGGTAATATGTAACTTGACATTTCCAGAGCTCGGAAATACATGGCAAACTGGAATATATCTTATAGAGAAAAGTACAGTGTATATTGTGTGTATAATACATAATTGAGCATTCCCTGAACTGGAAAATGCATGGAAACTAGAATACATCATGGAATATACACATAGAGGAGTAGAGTTTGGGATAATATAGAACAGCACTGTCAATAGAAATATGATGCCAGCCACAGATGCAAACCATGTATGTCATTTAAAATTTTCTAATAGCCACATGTAATATTAATTTTAATGATACATTTTATTTTGATGAATACATCCACATTATTGTACTTCAATATGTAATCAATAACATTTTTAATCAGTTTATACTTTTTGCAAGCTATGTCTTCAAAATCTGGTGTGTATTTTACACTTACAGCACATTTCAATTTGAACTAGGCACACTTTCAGTGCTCAGTAGACACATAAGGCCAATGACTAGCAAATTGGGCAGTGTAGATATACACTTTAGCACTTTCCCTTTTATTCTAAGTGACCTCTTTATCAGAGTGGAAGAGAAATGCAGTCCTCACTTTGGTATTTTTGTTTTGCTAAAAGCATTGTTAATATCCAAAATATTAAACTCCAGGCATTCCAAAGTCAAATACAAGTCATTTGGAAGTTTTCCACATGTTAATGTTGCACGATCCTTAAAAGTCAAAACCCAGAGAGGGTGGACTACATTAAACAAATGAAATTCAGACCTACAAATTGCAATTAAAAACATGTAGAGTGAAACCCCATCTCTACAAAAATTTGCCGGGTGTGGTGGTGCATGCCTGTAGTCCCAGCTACTCAGGTGGCTGGGGTGAGAGGATGGCTTGAGCATGGGGAGGTCAAGGATGCAGGAAGCCATGATCACATCACTGCACTCCAGCCTGGGCGACAGAGTGAGACCCTGTCTCAAAAAAAAAAAAAATATATATATATACATATATATATATATATATTTAATATGTGCACAACTGACTTGCACTTAACTCCATGCTCCTGGATTCCATGAGCTGAAGTTATGCCCCAGTCTTGACCTCAATCTGGGACGTTGGGCTTTCTGCAGTGTCATAGAGGAGCATGAACCTGGCTTTGAAACCAAATAGGCTTATATTTTATTGGATTAATGCCACCACCTTATCTTTTGTGAAATGGAGCTAATAACACCTAGGGTGGGGCTTTTTCATATCTAAGGGATAATTTATGTTGTTCTCAGTGCCTTTCATTTGCACATCTTGAGTTAAATGCCATCAGCCCTCACCAACCTAACTCCCCTCTTTTGCACCAATACCGTTTCAGGCCATGGGCAGTGCTCCAGGAGGGGTCCCTGGTTGACAGCGGACCTAGCCCTCAACTGCTACCACCAACCCCCATCACACAGGCCACTCTCCTCCCATTCACCAGGATAATGGATAGAACAAGAATGACATATTAGGAGACAATTATCCCATTTCTACTTTGGCTAGACACTTTCCTTCTTTATCTCATTCCTGTGGCTAGTTCTTTGTCATTATTTCTCTTCCTGTTGGCACCTACCTCACTGGGAGGCATGGAATGAAAGGTAGCGAACACAAATCAGTCTATTTTAGATATTAACAATATCCTTTTAAGATACTATAACATAAAGTGTGCTTTAACTACCAAGAAAAATAATTCAATAGAGCATGGTTCAGGAATGTGCCACAGGGGGAGTGGATATCAAATAAATGATAAGTAAGATAAGCCTTACCAGGGAACAGATGTCTTCCATCCAGCAGAGGAAAAGTCCCATCACCACAGGCCTTTAAGGAAATCGGCATAAGAAAGCCTGAGTGTTATACGTAACGATAATGCCCCTATCTTCAGTCATCCTAATTAAGGTTTCAGACACTCCTTAAGACAGAAATTTGCACTCAATATGTATGCGCATGTCTTGTATGTATGCATGTGTGTGTCTGTGTGTGAGTGTATATATTTTAAGTTAAAGTTGGAGTAGAAAGAGAATATGTTAATTTTATATAGCATTTTATAAGTAAATGTTAAATGCGCAGTTTTAAATTAAACTTACTAATAAAATTCTATGGTTTCAGAGTACTTTTAGGTTAGGATTAGAGATGGCTTTTAATGATTTAGGTTTGTCTGGTCTATATGGCATTGGGTGCCAGATTGGCCATATTCTAGATCCCTCATGTTCTACAAATAGTCATGGAGGAAATCAGAGAGTAAAGCTATTTATATGTTGAGAACAGAGGGACTCCTGGTTGCCGTGGCTGTTCTCTCTGAGGGTAATGTTAACCCTTGCAGCAAAAAAGCCTTTTGTTTCATTTTAGTCTGTATAAAAATGTGTCTTCTCTGACAAACGAGTCTCAATCAAGATAGATCTGGGAAGGAAAGTAACTGCATGATACTGAATTGGAGCATTTGACTCTGGCAAGTCCCATGATATAAACTTCTCTTTCTTTTTTTTTGGCTTCATGTCTAATTTAATCTTAAAACCTTAAAATTAATATGACAACATAAATATGGAACAAAGCCAAAACTCAGTGTGAATTTTTCCACTGAAAAGTTTCTCTACTCCTATTCTGAACATAGAGAGGAAGGCAAAAGAATGTCTAAGAGTTAGGGGAAGGCCAAATTTCAGGTATAATTGAATGACTAATGAGAAGTTTTTGTTGCTGATCAAAAATGTAAAACAAAAAAATGTTTCTTAAAGCTCTAACCATCCAAAATGCACTGGCTTCCTAAATTCTCTCTTCTTACTGTATCTTTAAAATTTTTAGTCAAATACAGTTAAGTCTTATCTAGCCAGTTAGCTTATCTCGGGGTGTCTTATTTTTCTGTATTTGATGTCAAAAGGATCTCGCTATATTACCAGATGCTTTGTTTCAATATTATGCACCAAAGGGAGGGAAAAATGCCCAACCACTTCTATTTTTTCAGTCTTCTTGCTTAGCAATCCGTCTCAACTCTTTTTCAACCTCACTTAAAATCTCCAGTTCATAGCCTCTACAGCTTTTCCACTATTTATTACCCTCTTCACGTGCTCACTTTTTTCCTTAGCTAGAGCTTAAATTTCATGGTCCATCATTCAAATAATTTATTGCCAAAACCTTAGCTATTCCTCTCACTAATTTCTGTATCATACTCACTTGGTCAAATCTCAGTCCTAATTAAATTTAGCTAACACACCCAGTCTGAGCTTGAAACCAAGCAGTTTCTCCTGGAAAAAAACACACTCTTACTGACTTTGAATGCATGGTCGCAAAACCCAAAGGGGCATGCAACACTGCTCAAAACCATGTTTATTATGCAATTCTTCTAAATGACTGTTTCACTCATTACTATTATATCTTCAGACCTCCTGCATTCCTTTTCCTCTAACCCTCAAACTGCTGACAAGCTTGCCTCATAATTAACCAAAAAAATAGAAATATCAGACAATAGCTCATGCATCTTTGCCTCTTGAAGCAATCAGCCTACCCTTCTATTAATATGTGTGAACTAGCTCTGCTCCTATCCAAGGCCAACTCTTGCACTTGTGTTCTAGAGGCCTCTCCTTTTGTTTTTAAGGACTCTGTTCCTGCAATTACTTCCTATCTTGCGTCAGTTTCTGCCTCTCTAATAAATTATTGCCATTTATCTAAAACATGTTGAATATTTCCTCTCTTTAATAAAAAAAACCTCAACCCACTGCAGCTTCTGTCCCATTTCTTAGCTCCTTTCACAGCACAGCTTCTTCCTTAAAGAGCAGTCCAGAAGCACTGGCTTTTGCTTCTCCACCCCACATCCTCTCTTCAGCCTTTCTGCCCCTACCAGTCTACTATGCCTGCTCTAATCAAGGTTACTGATGACCTCTATGTTTATAATGACCACTCTTTTATTTTTGAAAGTGCTTTTATTTTTGGTTACGGAAAAAACGCACTTCCTAGTTTTCCTCTCCCCTCACAGCTCACTCCTTCTGAGTCTCCTTTGCTCTCTTTTTATTCCCTGATAAACACCAAATGCTGACATCACCCAGCACGGTGCAACTGTCTGGATCCCCCGCTTTTTTCTCTATCCACACACTGTTTCTTTGTGCCTTCTTCCAAGCTGATCATTTTAGATACCATCAATTAGTGATGATTCTCAAAACTACTCCTCTAGCTTTGCTCTGTTTCTGGAGCTACAGATTTATATGTCTAAATCCTACTCAATATCTAAATAAGGTTTTCTAGTAAATAGCTCAAAACTGACACAGCTCAAAATGACTATTTATTTGTTTTTCCCACAAACTTCTTTCACTTCAAAATTCCCCAGTAAATGATATGGCCATCTACCCAGTTGCTGGAGTCCGAAACCTAGGCATGCTTCTTCATGCTCCACATTCAATCCATCAAGTCCTGTTGAGTCTACCACCAAAACCCATCCCACATCATCCACTCCTTTCCATATCCATTATCACCCTGTCTCCCCCTAACTGATCTCGTGCTTTTTCCCTTGCTCCTTTATAATCCCCTCTACAATTCTCCATATAGTAGTCAGAGGGGATATGCAATGTAGATCAGATCATGTCATCCCATTACTTTTTAATCCCTAGTGATTTCCCACCTTCAAAAGAAAACCCAAACTCCTGAGCTGCCTTATAAAGAACCACATGCGTGTCTACCTCTGTGACCTGCTTGACTTTTCTCTCCCTTCCTTCTTGCACCTGCCAACATGAGTCATCCTTAAACATCTCATGTCCACTTTCTGGCTTATGACATTTGCACTTATTTCTTCTATGTGGAAAACTTTTTCCTTGATCTTTTCACACTTGACTTTTCCTTTTTCTTTCAGATCATGTAACTTCTTTGGAGCAGTCCCAACTACTTAATCGAAAGTAGCTGTCCAGTGATCCTATTTTAATTTCCTGCATTATGGTTATCCTTATATGATTTTTTTGGCTTCAGTCTTTTTTTTTTTACTTAGTACATTTGTTTGTTTTTCTGTTAACTGCCTTCTCACTGACGCCAAGAGAAGATAAATTACACGAATTCAAGAACCTTACTTTTCTGTTATCAGCTCTATTACTAACATCTAGAAGAGTGTCTGTTTGGCACAAAGTAGGTTCTCAATAAAATGTATATGGTATACAAATTGTTGAGTGTCTTAGATATAAGCATGTTTGAATTAAAATTAATGACAAATTATAGAATACTGTATTATCATTTTAAAAGAAAAATTATCACTTTCTGATTTCATCAATGAGAAAATTAATGATTGGTCATTTTTATTATGAGAAAAATGTGAACAGGCTTGCACTTATGAGGCAGTCTTAGAACACTCTAAAGGACAGTTTCTAGAACCAGTATATGACCCAGAACTTGGCTATGTCTGGGAAACTTAAGTCCATTGCAATATAAATGAGTCAAATTTACTGTCTAGTGACTACGGTTAACAGAAACTACCTTGAGAGATTTTCACCCCACCCCAGATGAAGTACCATGAACTAGACTTACCCTGCCACCTGAATCTATGGGGAAAAAAACAGACAAAATATATAAAGCAGTGTATTTCAGACATAGAACATCAGGAAGTGCAGGACAGTGATTCCTCAGAGATAAAAAAAACAAAATAAGTGAGCTCTGCAGTTGCCTCTGCTGACAATTTATGGGGAATTTTTAGCCTGTGGAATAGGGAAGTCACATTTAGGTAAAGCTCATTGGTGACTTTTGAGTTGGAGAGATGGAATTGGGTGTCTGAGAAGATTAAAGTACCTGTAGTTCACAGAGAAGAGTACTGGAAAGGAGACTGTTGCCCAGAGAGAGCTCTAGAGACCTGCTGAGGATGCCCCTCAAGTCTTCAGCTACCGACTACTCAACACTTGCACTTGAGAAAATAATCTCAGGCTGGGAAATCACCACAAGAAACGAGCAAAAGGGCAATCCTGAAGCTCACACAGAGCTGGGAATAATCTGTGTTTGCACCTGCCAGAGAGGAAAACCCTCACAATTCATGGGTATAAGGTAGAATACTCAGAAGGTTCTTGCCTCAGTAGTGGGCAGTATTAGCTCTAGACTAAAACCTCCTCTAATCCCACCAAACAAAGCTTGCAAGCAAGTCTCAAATTAGTAAATTAATTCCAAGTAACTTAACTGTATCCCAGAACATAGCTCAAGAATACTCTTACGAATACAAAAAAACCATCACCAAACAAAATAAAAATTACAATGTCTGACATCCAATTAAAAATTACCAAGTATATATAGAAACAAGAAAATATAATCCATAATGAAGAAATTAATCATTCAATAGAAACAGACCAATGTATGTCAAGATGACAGAGTTATTGAAATGTTATTCCATATGTTCAAGAAGGTAGAGAAACACTTGTGCATGTTAAATAGAGACAGGGATGATAATTTTAAAAGACTCAAATCAAACTTTTAAAGATAAAAAGTGCAGTGTTTGAGGGGGAAAATACACAGGATGGAATTAACAGAAGAGAAGAAAGAATAATGAATTTAAAGACACAGCAATTAGAATTTATCCAAAGTGAAACACCAAGAGAAAAAAAAAAAGCCTTTAAAAAGAAAAATAAGCAGAGCCTCTGTTAACTGTGCTCTGATATATGTGTTATTGGAGTCTTTGAGGCATGAAGTAAGATGAGGCATACTTGAAGAATTAATGGGCCAACAGTTCCCAAATTTGATGAGAACTACACATCCCACATTCAGGAAATGAAATAAATCCCAAGAAACAGAAAAAACTAACTAAAAGAGATTTAAGTCTATAGTAACTCATGAATAAAAGTAAGTTTGTTTCTGTATGCACTTTTATTACAAAAGCAGCTTTGCAAATATGTACAATGGATGGAGAAGATGATGTTATGAATAGTAGCTCTCTCCACAGCACTTCTTTTTTGGTGTGTGCTCAAATTGTTACTTGATTTGCAGTGACATCTAGAAATGTCACAACATAATCATATATTTAGTTATAATTAATTTCTTTTTTCTCAAGAATTTTCTTTTCTTTTCTTCACATATATATATATTTTTATTATACTTTAAGTTCTAGTTACATGTGCACAACGTGCAGGTTTGTTACATATGTATACATCTGCCATGTTGGTGTGCTGCACCCATTAACTCCTCATTTACATTAGGTATATCTCTTAATGCTATCCCTCCCCCCTTCCCCCACCCCACAACAGGCCCTGGTGTGTGATGTTCCCCTTCCTGTTTCCAAGTGTTCTCATTGTTCAATTCCCACCTATGAGTGAGAACATGTGGTGTTTGGTTTTTTGTCCTTGTGATAGTTTGCTGAGAATGATGGTTTCCAGCTTCATCCATGTCCCTACAAAGGACATGAACTCATCAATTTTTATGGCTGCATAGTATTCCATGGTGTATATGTGCCACATTTTCTTAATCCAGTCTATCATTGGTGGACATTTGGGTTGGTTCCAAGTCTTTGCTATTGTGAGTAGTGCCGCAATAAAAATATGTGTGCATGTGTCTTTATAGCAGCATGATTTATAATCCTTTGGGTATATACCCAGTAATGGGATGGCTGGATCAAATGGTATTTCTAGTTCTAGATCCCTGAGGACTTGCCACACTGACTTCCACAATGGTTGAACTAGTTTACAGTCCCACCAACAGTGTAAAAGTGTTCCTATTTCTCCACATCCTCTCCAGCACCTGTTGTTTCCTGACTTTTTAATGATTGCCATTCTAACTGGTGTGAGATGGTATCTCATTGTGGTTTTGATTTGCATTTCTCTGATGGCCAGTGATGATGAGCATTTTTTCATGTGTCCGTTGGCTGCATAAATGTCTTCTTTCAAGAAGTGTCTGTTCATATCTTTCACCCACTTTTTGATGGGGTTGTTTGTTTTCTTGTAAATTTGTTTGAGTTCTTTGTAGATTCTGGATATTAGCCCTTTGTCAGATGAGTAGATTGCAAAATTTTTCTCCCATTCTGTAGGTTACCTGTTCACTCTAATGGTAGTTTCTTTTGTTGGGCAGAAGCTCTTTAGTTTAATTAGATCACATTTGTCAATTTTGGCTTTTGTTGCCATTGCTTTTGGTGTTTTAGACATGAAGTCCTTGTCCATGCCTATGTCCTGAATGGTATTGCCTAGGTTTTCTTCTAGGGTTTTTATGGTTTTAGGTCTAACATTTAAGTCTTTAATCCATCTTGCATTAATTTTTGTCTAAGGTGTAAGGAAGGGATCCAGTTTCAGCTTTCTACATATGGCTAGTTTTCCCAGCACCATTTGTTAAATAGTGAATCCTTTCCCCATCACTTGTTTTTGTCAGGTTTGTCAAAGATCAGATAGTTGTAGATGTGTGGTATTATTTCTGAGGGCTCTGTTCTGTTCCACTGATCTATATCTCTGTTTTGGTACCAGTACCATGCTGTTTTGGTTACTGTAGCCTTGTAGTATAGTTTGAAGTCAGGTAGCGTGATGCCTCCAGCTTTGTTCTTTTGGCTTAGGATTGACTTGGCAATGCAGGCTCTCTTTTGGTTCCATATGAACTTTAAAGTAGTTTTTTCCAATTCTGTGAAGAAAGTCTGGTAGGTTGATGGGGATGGCATTGAATCTATAAATTACCTTGGGCAGTAGGGCCATTTTCACGATATTGATTCTTCCTACCCATGAGCATGGAATGTTCTTCCATTTGTTTATGTCCTCTTTTATTTCGTTGAGCAGTGGTTCGTAGTTCTCCTTGAAGAGGTCCTTCACATCCCTTGTAAGTTGGATTCCTAGATATTTTATTCTCTTTGAATCAATTGTGAATGGGAGTTCACTCATGATTTGCCTCTCTGTTTGTCTGTTATTGGTGTATAAGAATGCTTGTGATTTTTGTACATTGATTTTGTATCCTGAGACTTTGCTGAAGTTGCTTATCAACTTAAGGAGATTTTGGGCTGAGACTATGGGGTTTTCTAGATATACAATCATGTCATCTGTAAAGAGGGACAATTTGACTTCCTCTTTTCCTAATTGAATACCCTTTATTTCTTTCTCCTGCCTGATTGCCCTGGCCAGAACTTCCAACACTATGTTGAATAGGAGTGGTGAGAGAGGGTATCCCTGTCTTGTGCCAGCTTTCAAAGGGACTGCTTCCAGTTTTTGCCCATTCAGTATGATATTGGCTGTGGGTTTGTCATAAATAGCTCTTATTATTTTGAGATACATCCCATCAATACCTAATTTATTGAGAGTTTTTAGCATGAAGGGCTGTTGAATTTTGTCAAAGGCCTTTTCTGCATCTATGGAAATAAATAATGTGGTTTTTGTCTTTGGTTCTGTTTATATGCTGGATTACGTTTATTGATTTGCATATGTTGAACCAGCCTTGCATCCCAGGGATGAAGCCCACTTGATCATGGTGGATAAGCTTTTTGATGTGCTGCTGGATTCAGTTTGCCAGTATTTTATTGAGAATTTTTGCATTGATGTTCATCAGGGATATTGGTCTAAAATTCTCTTCTTTTGTTGTGTCTCTGCCAGGCTTTGGTATCAGGATGATGCTGGCTTCATAAAATGAGTTAGGGAGGATTCCCTCTTTTTCTACTGATTGGAATAGTTTCAGAAGAAATGGTACCAGCTCCTCCTTGTACCTATGGTAGAATTCGGCTGTGAAGCCATCTGGTCCTGGACTTTTTTTGGTTGGTAAGCTATTAATTATTGCCTCAATTTCAGAGCCTGTTATTGGTCTATTAAGAGATTCAACTTTTTCCTGGTTTAGTCTTCGGAGGGTGTATGTGTTGAGGAATTTATCCATTTCTTCTAGATTTTCTAGTTTTTTTGTGTAGAGGTGTTTATAGTATTCTCTGATGGTAGTTTGTATTTCTGTGGGATTGGTGGTGATATCCCCTTTATCATTTTTTATTGCATCTATCTGATTCTTCCCTCTTTTCTTCTTTATTAGTCTTGCTAGCAGTCTATCAATTTTGTTGATCTTTTCAAAAAACCAGCTCCTGGCTTCATTGATTTTTTTGAAGGATTTTTTGTGTCTCTATCTCCTTCGGTTCTGCTCTGATCTTAGTTATTTCTTGCCTTCTGCTAGCTTTTGAATGTGTTTGCTCTTACATCTCTAGTTCTTTTAATTGTGATGTTAGGGTGTCAATTTTAGATCTTTCCTGCTTTCGCTTGTGGGCATTTAGTGCTATAAATTTCCCTCTACATACTGCTTTAAATGTGTCCCAGAGATTCTGGTATGTTGTGTCTTTGTTCTCGTTGGTTTCAAAGAACATCTTTATTTCTGCCTTCATTTTGTTATGTACCCAGTAGTCATTCAGGAGCAGGTTGTTCAGTTTCCATGTAGTTGAGCAGTTTTGAGTGAGTTTCTTAGTCCTGAGTTCTAGTTTGATTGCACTGTGGTCTGAGAGACAGTTTGTTATAATTTCTGTTCTTTTACATTTGCTGAGGAGTGCTTTACTTCCAATTATGTGGTCAATTTTGGAATAGGTGTGGTGTGGTGCTGAGAAGAATGTATATTCTTTTGATGTGGGGTGGATAGTTCTGTAGATGTCTATTAGGTCCACTTGGTGCAGAGCTGAATTCAATTCCTGGATATCCTTGTTAACTTTATGTCTCATTGATCTGTCTAATGTTGACAGTGGGGTGTTAAAGTCTCCCATTATTATTGTGTGGGAGTCTAAGTCTCTTTGTAGGTCTCTAAGGACTTGCTTTACGAATCTGGGTGCTCCTGTATTGGGTGCATATATATTTAGGATAGTTAGCTCTTCTTGTTGAATTGATCCCTTTACCATTATGTAATTGCCTTCTTTGTCTCTTTTGATGTTTGTTGGTTTAAAGTCTTTGTATCAGAGACTAGGATTGCAACCCCTGCCTTTTTTTGTTTTCCACTTGCTTGGTAGATCTTCCTCCATCCCTTTATTTTGAGCCTATGTGTGTCTCTGCACGTGAGATGGGTTTCCTGAATACAGCACACTGATGGGTCTTGACTGTTTATCCAGTTTGCCAGTGTGTGTGTTTTAATTGGAGCATTTAGCCCATTTACATTTAAGGTTAATATTGTTATGTGTGAATTTGATCCTGTCATTATGATGTTAGCTGGTTATTTTGCTCATTAGTTGATACAGTTTCTTCCTAGCATCAATGGTTTTTACGATTTGGCATGTTTTTGCAGTGGCTGGTATCGATTGTTCCTTTCCATGTTTAGTGCTTCCTTCAGGAGCTCTTATAGGGCAGGCCTGGTGGTGACAAAATCTCTCAGCATTTGCTTGTCTGTAAAGTATTTTATTTCTCCTTCACTTATGAAGCTTAGTTTGGCTGGATATGAAATTCTGGGTTGAAAATTCGTTTCTTTAAGAATCTTGAATATTGGCCCCCACTCTCTTCTGCCTTGTAGAGTTTCTGCCGATAGATCAGCTGCTAGTCTGATGGGCTTCCCTTTGCGGATAACCGAACCTTTCTCTCTGGCTGCCCTTAACATTTTTTCCTTCATTTCAACTTTGGTGAATCTGACAGTTATGTGTCCTGGAGTTGCTCTTCTTGAGGAGTATCTTTGTGGCATTCTCTGTATTTCCTGAATTTGAATGTTGGCCTGCCTTGCTAAGTTGGGGAATTTCTCCTGGATAATATCCTGCAGGGTGTTTTCCAACTTGGTTCCATTCTCCTCGTCACTTTCAGCTACACCAATCAGACATAGATTTGGTATTTTCACATAGTCCCATATTTCTTGGAGGCTTTGTTTGTTTCTTTTTATTGTTTTTTCTCTAAACTTCTCTTATCGCTTCATTTCATTCATTTGATCTTCAATCACTGATACCCTTTCTTCCAGTTGATCGAATTGGCTACTGAAGCTTGTGCATTCGTCACGTAGTTCTCGTGCCATGGTTTTCAGCTCCATCAGGTCCTTTAAGGACTTCTCTGCGTTGGTTATTCTAGTTAGCCATTCGTCTAATGTTTTTTCAAGGTTTTTAACTTCTTTGCGATGGGTTCGAACTTCCTCCTTTAGCTCGGAGAAGTTTGATCATCTGAAGCCTTCTTCTCTCAACTCGCCAAAGTCATTCTCCGTCCAGCTTTGTTCCATTGCTGGTGAGGAGCTGTGTTCCTCTGGAGGAGGAGAGGTGCTCTGATTTTTAGAATTTTCAGTTTTTCTGTTCTGTTTTTTCCCCATCTTTGTGGTTTTATCTACCTTTGGTCTTTGATGATGGTGACGTACATATGGGGTTTTGGTGTGGATGTCCTTTCTGTTTGTTATCTCCACAGCACTTCTAAGACACTTAGCACCATTCCAAGCCTAAGAAGTGTTAAGATTGTTACCTTACACGACTTTATGTCTGTGTTTCATATTGCTTTCAATTGACCAAAATTGTTAAGTTAAAATCTATGAATATGCAAATAGTCTTGCTTTTTGTCACCATCTTCTGTCTGCATTTGCCAATATTTAAAGAAACAATGTCTTATAATAACACTCTCTTTTTTGAAAAACAGCCTTCCATGTAATTCTCTTTTTTCTCTAGGAAGTGTTGGCAGCACAACCTTTTTGTTCTGCGATATTTGGTTCTTTATGCAATCATCAGGAAATAATCAACATTTTCAGGTTTTCAGGAAAGAGAAAATAATCCATGGAGAGTCCATAGAGTATCATGATCTTTGGGATCTTTTCTTATTCTGACTCATGAAACCCTCACTTAGAACCCAAGTAGCTCGATCTCAGTCACCAAGTATTAATAGGTATGTCATAGACTAAGAAAGACAGCAGCCCTTCAGAAGGAATCACAAATGCCAACAAGCTAGCATGAGAGTGAACAGGGAACAGAAAAAGGGATAGAGGGAGGAGGACTGAGCACAGCTGAAGTCTAATAGAGCAGAATCATTACCAAAGGAGAGGCCAGGATACCATCGTGTAATACAAAGAACTTAGAACAAGGGCTTACTATGTGCTGCACGCTTGTATTAACATTTTTAATTTTCACAGTAGCCCCATGAGCTAGGTGTTCTCGTGAGCCTCATTTTATAGATGAAGAAAATAAATCGCAAAAAGATTTAATAAATTGCCCAAGGTTACACAACTAGCAATGGGTGGAGCTGGGATTCAAACCTATGGGGCTTCTGGAATCAAGACACTAGACTGTACCACTTCTTCCTAGAAGAATGTAGTCTCCAGGATTTACATGATGAACAGGCTGGAACAAGGGACTAAGCTGGGTAGAGGGGTTCTTGGGGCAAAGTGTCAGGAGCATGTCTATCTCTCCTCCTGCATATGGTGTGTCTTAAAGTGACTCTATTCACCAACCATTAACTGATAAAAGCAACACCAATTGACTGATTCTGCCCTGATCCACTTTTTTAGAGTATCAAACAATAACCAGGACAATGTACCTCTTACTTCTCAATAGGGCATATTTGTAAGCCAGTGACATTTCTTAATAATAGACATGATGATATTAATAATATTGAGCGCTTTCATGTGCCAAGAGCTGTGATTCAATTGCACAAAATAGACTTATTTCTGAGTAACAATTTTGTGTATGTATGCTTGATGTACGTGTGTGTGTGCATGTGCACGCATCTTTAATTGATATGGGTTTATTTTCAGAGCTAATTAAAATAGTTCTTCCTTATGGCCAGCAGAAAACTACTGCCAGCACAGAATACACATGAAAGCTAATATATGTAAAATCATAAAATTTCAGCACTACATCATAGGTTTATAAATTTCCCAGAGATGATGCAATTATACTCTTTTATAAGAAGTATGGTTTCTAAACTAGAATTCAAAAAATTTGGCTCTGTAATACAGCATTCTTATTCTACTGGATGGTAGAAATGTAGCCAGAAAAAGAAAGAATATTTTATGTTTTATAAATTGACAGAAATGAATTTTTGGCAGGTTGAGTCTACAAAGGTTTTAAACGAAATGATATACTTACAAGTCAAAGTGCTACTGTCCTTGTTGGAGTTAGCAGATGGTGACAGGCTCCAGCCTCCCTACCTTTCATTGTCATTGCCTTTTAAGTCCTCTGTTCTCCATCAAGTCATTGCCTGTCAAATGTGCTGCCGCATTTTTCCTTTCTTACGCTGAGGCCACCAGTGATTGATTGAAGGTTACTAGTGTCTTTACAGCTGCCATTGTCTCCACATTGTTGCTGAAAAGTCCGAGGAAATGACTCTGTATCATCACCTCTTTTACCTGGGCCTCAAGAGTGTTGCCTTGTGTTTTCATTGTCTCAGAGACTTGAAGGAAATCTTTGTCTTGTCGTGTTGTTCCCATTGGCTTCCGTGTCAGGGCTCAGGCACATAGTGCAAATCCCTGGGATTTGTATTGGAAAATTACAAGATGTGTGTGCTATAAAGGGCAAGAACAAAGGACCATGCGGGCCACACACACTCGTAATTACCCCACTGTTTCCACACCAGCCATGGCCTTGAATCTTTTGTGAATTCAACATCTTTCTCAATGAAAGTTCCTTTCTAGGACGTTTCTCTTACTCGCAGAATAGACTCTGGAAGGTCTGTCCCTCTAGACACTAAATATATACCTGCACTTGTCTAAATTCTAAAATGAACCTAGCAGAGGTGGAAACAAAAATATGCCACTTACCTACATTTAATCACAAAGCATTTTGCTACAGCTGTTATGTTTTTGACTAGTTCAAAGAATCATGGAAACTTACACACCGGAAAGAAAAAAGTACATGCTTGACATTGTCTTTTCCAACTAAGGCTAAGAAAGATTAAATGTCTACATTGTCTTACGGCTTTTTCTGCAATTCAGAGATTCATCTAAAGAGTTAGAGTAAACATACAATTTTGTAAATCACGATATTCATTAAAGGTAGCTAAATTCTTTGGAGTACCTCCAAACATTTTTCTGATGGTCTGTGACACCTGGACATGAAGAACTACAGCTTTCTTTCAAGTGAAATTTTAATCACCATTGATAAGTCAAAGGATTCATTTTACCATGGAATCTGCAACATTTCCTTATTCTCAATTGTTGGTCCTTCTTATTCCTTCTCAAGACTCTGCTCTGACCCCTTGGGTTTCTTCCTATATACTGTCTCCTTCAGTGAAATCACCTACTTTCGTGGCTTCTGTTGCCACCAGTCTTCAGATGATCATCAAATCCACATTTCTAACTCTCTTTTCCACTGCTGCCCCATTTTGGTCTCTAAGACATCACTTTTCTGTCCTGTCATCACTCAATCTAAACCAAGCCAAACTTATCTCTCAGGTTTAGTAATCAGATTTCCCAATTCTCCTGACTGTGTCCTTAACATTGTCATGATCTCAGACTACTATGTTAGGCATCTGGGTGAATGTTCGTTTTTTCACTTTATTTTTTTCTCTCTTCTTCAACTGGTAGTAAATTCTATAGATTCTTCTTTAGATACTTTTCTGTGTTTGTCCTCTCCTCTCAGTTCACATGATTCTCACCCCAATCCATGCTGTCCTCACTTCAATCCAGGCTCCTTCTGTTGTGCCAAAAACAAGTGCCCTGAAGCCCTCCCCTTTTCACAAATCCACCTGATACCCTACTTCCTAAAATGTTTCTTTCATTATCCTATTATAAGGATGGGAAAAGAAAAAAACAAATTTATTGGGCAGCTAACCATGACTTTGGCACTTGACACATGTTACCCCATGAAGTCCTCTCGATTAATAGCATGAGGCAGTTATGAGGATTCCTGTTTCATAGGTGATGGAAGCAAGCATCAGAAAGGTTAATAACCTGCTCAAGATCACCCATAGCTAATGATCAGTGGAGCCAATATTTGAACTTGTGCTATCTCATTTCCACCCCGCTGCTTCAATATCTTGTCATGGATCCTCATTATCTAGTGCACTGGTCATCAAGCCTTTATGTTTTGAGTATCTACAGTACATAAGGAAGTACAAGGTATATAAAAAAAAAAGATCAGGAAGAACAAGATCTTCCCTCCAGGACTTTACAGTCTAGGAGGAAAGGGAATTTGTGGGAATTTTTATGTTTTGTTCCCTGTTGTAACTTCAGCACCCAGAAACGTTCAGTATTCACTTCCCAGGTCTGGTGAAACAAATTATCAGAATCAAGGTGGCTTAAAATAACAGAAGTGTATTCTCTCATAGTTCTGGAGGCTAGAAGTTCAAAACCAAGGTGTCATCAGGACTGGTTCCTTCTGGAGGCTCTGAGAAAGCAGCTGCTCCAGGCCTCTCTCCCAACTTCTGCTATTCCTTGGCTTGTAGCTCCAACACTTTACTCTCTGCTGCCTTTGACACATGGCCTTCTTCCCTCTGTCCCTCCATGTCTTTGTCTCTCTATGACAAAATCTTCCCTTCCTTATAAGGACACCAGTCATTGGATTTAGGGATGCATCCTAATCCAGTACGATGCATCTCAACTTGATTGCATAGGCAAAGAAGCTATTTTCAAATAAGGTCACATTCCCAGGTTTCAGGCGAACATGAATTTGGGCAGGTCATTATTCAACCAGTCTACTACAGTGCCTAACATAATAGCCAATCAATAAATATTTGTTGAATACAGAACTAATATAAAATAGGAAGTGTTATAAGGGAGAAGACATTTTAAAAAATCACATTGGCATTTCTGACTGGTTTTAAAATCCATCCATAATTTTCTTAACAATCTTACCTCTCACTACACTCTAAGACAAAACTTGTCGATTGGTCTGATTTCCTCCCTGACCCTCATATTCCCATTCCTAATCCACTAAATGCATACGAGCATGCCTTATTATTGCTCTGTCAAATTCCTTTGCTTGTGTTGCTTCCTTAGCTTAGATACTTGCTTCTTCCTCCCAAGCAATCCATCTCCTCTTTATCTTCCAAGGCAAGTTAAAATAGCATAACTTTCATGAAGCTTTTCCAGGTATTACCTGTGTCCTCATGTTATGACACCTCCTTCTCTAAACCTTTCATTACAGTTGCATTTTGCTCTGTATCACTTGGAGTTTCAGTTACCTATCAATGTGGAACAAACTACCCCCAAACTCAGCTTACAAATGCACGTTGCTCTTTGTCATGGTTCTGCATAGTTCTTTGGCTGGTCTCACCTGGGGTCACTCATGTGGCTGCACAAGCATGAGTGTCAGCTGGGCAGAAAGATCCTAGATGACCCCACCCACATGTCTGACAGCCGGTGCTGGTATTGGTTACGGCATCTCCATTTTCCTCCATGGGCCTCTCATCCTCCAGCTAGCTAGACCAACTTCATCCTGTGGAAGTCCCAGGACAGAGTGTTAAGCCAGTTACGGTGGAAGCCACAATGCATCTAAACATCTAGGCTCCAGAACTCAACATAACCTCACATCCGCCTCGTTCCATTTGCCAGAATAAATCACAAAACCAGCCTAGACTCAAGGGTCAGGGAAATTAGTCTCCATCTCTTGGTGAGATGAGCAGCAAAGTCACTTTGCAGAGGAAAATGGGAAGAGAAGGGGAGAAAGGGTGTGGTCATCTTTGAAAACAATATACAACACTTGGAAAATAATGACATCTGCATAACCGTCTTTTATTGCTCTCCAAGTACACATGTTTAAACCTAACTGCTTCCCAAGTTGTGATACAAGCTCCTTGAAATCGAAATTCAAAACACATAGCTCTGTTGAAACTCCTTAAATGCTTACTACTGACATGAGCACATTTTATGCTTTGCTAGACACTATTCTAAGTATGTACTGGCATTTTAGCCTAAGTATATTAAGTAATTTAATTCTCACAATGACTACATGAGGTAGATACTATTATTATCCCCCTTTTACAAAGAAGACAGGAGAGGCAGAGTGAAGTTAATTATCTTTCTCAGTTTCTACAGCTACCAACTGAAAGGCTGGTAGTCAAACCCAGGCATTCTGGCTCCAGATTTTAAGCTTTTAACTAATAAGCTTTATTTGTATTGATATTATGATGATATAAAGTATCATCATTCTATTATATCTATACAAGTATATTTCACTCAAAACTACCTGGAAAATATTTCAGGGTGATTTCTACGATGAATAGACAGAAAAGTCAAATGATGTATTTCCAGATAGACTGGTTTCTATCTAAAATCATGAGCTATTTTTGAAGAAAATATATACAAAGACATCTAATAATCACAGAAATCATACCTGAAGTTAAATCTGCCCTTTCTTTCTCTCACCCTATTCCTCTAAGATCTCCCATCATGATGTGAACACCTGGCCTTTTTTTTGGTGTATTTACAGGACAAACTTCCAGTTAGTAATATCCTCTATGAATAGTGTTTTATCTGGGCTTTGGTCATATCCTCCTGCTGTTCACATTAGCAGATTAGCACATGTCACAAATGAGACCCATACCCATGTGGGCCAGTTAACATGCCTCCATTTCATTTCCCTCTTAATGTGCTTGCCCCTAGTTACAAGCAGGATTAGGTACAAGAGACCATCTATAATTGTTTCTCGGGAAAATAAAAGTGTATGTATTTATGGTAGGTCAGTTTTCATCACCCTCATGTACTAGGTTTGTTTTGTGTTAACTGCTTCAAGTGGCAGGACCTGATGCTATGGATGCCAGAAGCTAAGTGAACCCAGCAATGAAACACTTCTGAATCTTGTTCATTCCTTTGTAGATATTCAGCATAACATATTCTCCTCAAGGAAACAAAACAGTCTTGACCTGCTATATATTTCTCTAATAGATATTCTATTTTTTTTCTGTTGCTTCCAGATACCTGTAATGTCCCCAGTTTTCCTTATGACTTCTTGCCTATAAGCAAGGGTACACATAGTAATAAAATCTAGATAAGATGTTTCATGCACCACGTGGAGTACCAGGAGTCTAGACATGGTCTATCTGATATTACTTTAAACCATGGGATAATCACATAGACAAAACCCTTTTTAAAAAGAGCAGCAAGAATTGGAAGAGCCTTTAGAATTCACAGTAAAATGTAGGTAAAGTTCTCTCTGTAAGTCAAGCATGAACAGGGATTTTGTCTAACTCTCTCAGCATGGTGGAGGTGATGTTCTTAATAAAATCAAGGAGACTTCTTAGAAAATAGTTGTTACGTGGCTAGCACCTGTAATCTCAGCACTTTGGGAGGCCACGGTGGGTGAATCACTTTAGGCCAGGAGTTCGAGACACCAGCCTGGTGAACATGGTGAAACCCTGTCTCTACTAAAAATACAAAAATTAGCCAGGTGTGGTGGAACACGCCTGTAGTCCCAACTACTCAGGAGGCTGAGACAGGAGAATTGCTTGAACCTGCGAGGTGGAGGTTGAAGTGAGCCAGGATCATGCCACTGCACTCCAGCCTGGGTGACAGAGGGAGACTCTGTCTCAAAAAAAAAAAAAAAGTTGTTATGGGTTGAATTGTGTTGCCCACAAAAGATGTTTAAGTCCTAACTCCTAGCTCCTGTGAATGTGACATTCTTTGGAAAGAGGGTCTTTGCATATGATTAAGTTAAATTGTGCTCATTAGAGTGGACCCTATGTCTTTACAAAAAAGGGGAAATTTGGACACAGACACAGACATGCCCAGAGGGAAGATGATATGAACACATAGGAAGAAAATAGCCGTATACAAGCCCAGGGACACTGAAAATTGCCAGTAAACTACCAGAAACTAAGAGAGAGGAATGGAACAGATTCTCTCACACAACCCTCAAAAGGAACCAACCCTGCTGACACCTTGATTTCAGACTTTTAATCTCCAGAGCTATGAGACAATAAATTATATTGTTTAAGCTGCCCAGCTTGCAATCATTTATTATGGCAGCCCCAGGAAACCAATACAATAGTCTTCATACATTCTCTGTTACTTCGGGGCCTATATTAGTCATAGCGAATGGGGGGTAAATTCTGGGACTAGCACCAAGGTGCCAATTATTTAGGAAACAAAGCAATCATTTAACACAAGAAGAATCATTATTTTCCTCTCATTTCCTTCCACCTCTGTATTTGTAAAAGAAATTTCATACTATAGGTTAATATAAGGTTAACCTTAACCTTAACCTTATCTTCATGAAGCCATGGCTCTGGCTCCTGTTTTCAGGAAGGAGAACAATTTTCCACCTGTTTTCATTTAATGAGCATAATTTCATTTAATACTTGTTCTATATTTTATACTCATATAAGAAATATGGAAAACATGTTAAAAATGAGAATAAAATCCTATCTTTAAAGAGTTTATAATTATCTGGGGGTAAGCAGGCACTGATCAAATTAAAAACCAATTAAAGGTAATAGCTAATGGATTTCTAAATTGAGCAGTATAAGAATACTGTGAAATTCAACAATTGTGTAAAAATCACATAGGAAAACTGTCATCTTTTAAAATGATATACTTAATATGTACAAGCATAATATATAATATTCCCAAAAAGAAATAAACTTAAAATCAGCTTCATTTTAAAGTTTCAACTTTCTCTATCTCTTCACTCTTATCTAACAGGATCTTGAATACAGTAGTGATTTGGTGTCCACGTAGTCTAAGTATCCATGAACAATACCTAGAGCAGTGTTCCTGACTCTGGACTTAACCCAGCTGACAAAAATGATTAATTGAAAACAACTAAAACCATAATGTGCAATGTGAACTATATAGTGTTTTCCTTTCCAGTGAATTTATTAAATATTCTATATTATTACTATGTACTAAACCACAAATAATATGCTTTACTAGAAGCTTCTTAAAGGCAGGGAATGTCTTATTTCCACCCATGGTCCAGAGCTTTCAAAAATGTTGATTTAATAAACAACAAATAATAGAATAAAATGTGCTTCTGATATTAACTCTAGACTAAGGAGCACATTTACACTCTTAGCCAATTTTTCTGGTGCAAAACATTTTTTTCTTCTTTTTATGTTTATTAATTTCTATTGATCCTCAGTGTGTGGCCTACATTTCTCTTGTCTCACACCATTCAGTGCTGGGTTATTGATTCCCTGCATCAGTGTTCTTAAAATTATTGGCAGAAAATTCTAAGTCTTAGCTGATGTGCTTATTCAAAGTTTACTTTAAGTTCAGAACCATTATCAACTATATTGTGGGGGAGACTCTGGTACACTCCAGCATGTTCAAGTACAAAGTTATTTTGGAGGTATGCTTTTATTTTTGTTTTTGTAACTGCAAGGCAATACTCATCAGTAGATCAAGAAATTAACCCAATAGGTGGAGACCAGCTATTTTGGAAGGTAAAGAGGTGGAGGGAGGGAAAGGAAATGGAGAGAAAGGGAAGGGATGGGAAAGGAAGAGAAGGGAAGGGAAAAGGAAAAAGGAAAGGAAGGGGAAGGAGGAAAAGGAAAGGAAAGGAAAAAAGAAAGGAGCTTATGTATTTCGAACTTAGAACCACAGCCAAAAAAAATTTTTGAAAGAAGGAAGGAAGGAAGGAGAGGAAGGAAGGAAGGAAGGAAGGAAGGAAGGAAGAAAGAAAAAACGAAAGAAGAAAGAAAGAGAGAGAAAGAAAGAAATAAAGGAAGAAAGGAAGAAAGGAAGAAAGGAAGAAAGGAAGAAAGGAAGAAAGGAAGAAAGAAAGAAAGAAAGAAATAAAGGAAGAAAGGAAGAAAGGAAGAAAGGAAGAAAGGAAGAAAGAAAGAAAGAAAGAAAGAAAGAAAGAAAGAAAGAAAGAAAGAAAGGCAAGCAAGCAGGCCATCGATATGAAAGGACAGAGGGAGTCTTCCAGTCCAGGGCTCTGGGGAAAGGAAAAGCTTGGCTGGTGATATGATTTGGCTATGTTCCCACCTAAATCTCATCTTGAATTGTAGTTCCCATAATCCCCACATGACATGGGAGGGACCCAGTGGAAGGTAATTGAATCATAGGGGCAGGTTTTTCCTCTGCTGTTCTTGTGATAGTGAATAAGTCTTATGAGATCTGATGGTTTTATAAAGGGCAGTTCCCCTGCACACGCTCTCTTGCCTGCTGCCATGTAAGATGTGCATTTGCTCCTCCTTCACATTCCACCATGATTGTGAGGCTTCCCCAGCTATGTGGAACTATGAGTCCATTAAACTTCTTTTTCTTTATAAATTACCCAGCCTCTGGTATGTCTTATTAGCAATGTAAGAACAGACTAATACAGCTGGCTAAAGGAAATGAAGGAGACACTGCATGAATGGCTGGAACAGAGACAGATATGGGGAGGGTGAGAGGAGAGGAAGCTGGGGAGATGGAAGTAGTAATACAAGACCTTGCAGGTTATGGTAAGAAATTTGGACTTAATTCTAAATGTAATAGAAGCCATTAAAGGGCTTTTAGCAGGAGAAGGACATGAAAAGGCTCAAATTCTTAAAAGAACACTGTCAATGTGGTGTGGTGAATGAGCTAGAGATTAAAAAAACGTAGTTAAGAAGACACAGGGAGACTGCAGGGGTGATTTCAGTATCCAGGTGAGAGATGATTATGGCTGGACTAGGACTGTGCTTGAGGAATGGGCAGATGATTTTGGAGATAGACTGACTGGACTTTGTGATGGATTATATTTAGAAAAAAAAAGATGGAGGAATCAAGAATGACTCCAAAGGTTCGGATTCAAATGTTTAGGTGGATGTTTACTGAGATAGAGTCCCCTAGTAATCACAGGCTTCAGGGAGAAATTAAGAGCTCAGCTTGGGACAGGCTAATTTGAGATGCCTGAGCAACTTGAAGTGAAAAGTTGGCAGCTGGAGGGCAGGCAAATAAGCTCTAATGACACTTCTGCTTGGCTGCACTAATCATCAGAAACTTCCCTCACAGGGTTGCCTGGAGCCCCAGCTACTCCTAAACAAGGTAAGGGAATGAGGGAGTGGTCAGCAGAAGGAAACTCCATATTTTATTTAATCAAATTACATACACTTTGTTGCATTTGACTTGGCAACTCCAGAGTGAGCTGCTGCCAAGTCAAATTTTTATCCAGATAATGAACTGGATCTATTGCTACCACATCTGCTTCCTGTTTGTTGTAAGCAGAGAAGTTATCCAAGGTAGAACAATAGACAACATCATAGAAAGGGAAGCAGCTGGTATTGCCTGCTCCAATAGTGAGAAATCTGAGATGGGAAAGCCATATTTTTTTAAAAGTCAGAGAAGACTAAGATGTAAGATAATGTTACCCTTCTCATTTTTGGAGGGATGTCATTCAGCATTAAGAAGAAAGCAGGAGTCTGAGAGAATGTAATTGATAGAAAGTCAGGGAGATCAAGAACTGTGCCACCTGGAGCACTTCAGAACTCCCTAGGAAGCCAGACTCTCCTGTCTTATTTTAATATCTAGGGGCATATGTACCAGTCTCCCTAAAGCATAAAGCATCTCTTTTTACAGTGGGGCAATAAAGCATTTAGACAACTGTTCAAAAAGGAGGCCACTGGATGATTTCAAGCTTGCGTTTGCTGTACAGCTGAGGAGAAACATTTAGAATGTTCTACTTTTGTCACAATCCCTATATTTGCCATCCTCATTTACACATAAAAAAAATTGAGGCTCAGAGAGGTTGAGATATGTGCCGAAGGTTATAAATCTAGTGAATGGTAGAGGTAGAATTTAATCCAGCTTGACCTGATTTTCATGTCCCGATGTTATTAATGAGAATGTGTCTCAAATAAATGAGCCAAGTAGAAAATTGAAGAAAAAAGTAGATCATTAATCAATAAATTTCCTAGTGTTTTTCACCTTAGCAGCAATTTCTGCAACTTTGTTTTAATAGTAATCACTCCTACTTTCTACTCACTAAAAATATACCATAAATATTATTTTCAAAGCACAAATATGAAATACTGAAGAAAAACATTATCTCCAACAAGCAAAATATAAGAGGATTTCAAAAAGAGGGAGGAAAGGTAGAATTAAAAAATAAAAATATAATTATAACTTTATTTCTCAACATAAGCTCCATTAAGTTTATGACACTTTTGTAAGAGTGATACCAGCCTTTTAGTCCATCCCTATAGAGCTGAGGGTCCTGGGACTTTAACCATGTTGATGCAGGCTTTTTTACTTTATTAAAGGAAGAAAAATGTGTGCCTCTTAAATACTTTTTAAGATTAGGGCAGGAAAAGAGTTTAAAAAAAAGCCAATTCAAGACTATAAGGTGAATTCCTAATGATTTCCATCAAAACTCACATAATTGTTCTTGCTTGATGAGAAGAATAAACAGTGACATTGTCATGGTGGAGAAGGACTCTCTGGTATAGCTTCCCCGGGCATTTTTCTGCTAAAGCTTTGGATGACTTTCTCAAAACACTCTGATAATGAGCAGGTGTTTTCATTTGGGAGCCCTCAAGAAAGTCAACAAGCAAAGTGCCTTGAGCATCCCAAAAAAGCTGATGCCATGACCTTTGCTCTTGGCTGGTCCCTTTTGCTTTGATGGGACCACTTCCACTTCTTGGTAGCCATTGCTTTGATTGTGCTTTGTCTTCAGGATTGTACTGGTAAAGCCATGTTTCATCTCCTGTTACAATTATTTGAAAAAATGCTTCAAGATCTTGAGCCCACTTGTTTAAAATTTCCATTGAAAGCTCTGCTCTTGTCTGCAGCTTACCTGGGCACAATGCTTTTGGCATCTATTGAGTGGAAAGTCTTCTCACCTTTAATTTTTCAGTCAGAATTGTGTAAGATGAACAACTGAGGTGTCTATGGTGTTGGCTTTTGTTTCTGCTGTTAATCATTAGTCCTCTTCAATTAGGACATAAACAAGCTTAATCTTATCCTTACAAATTATGCGGATGGTCTGCCACTGTGGACTTCATCTTTGATACCACCTCATCTCTTCCTAAAAGGAGTTATCTATTTGTAAACTGCTGTTTTCTTTGAGTCATTGTTTCCATAAACTTTTTTAAAGCATCAATGATTTCACCATTCTTCCACCTAAGTTTCACCATAAATTTTATGTTTGTTCTTGCTTTGATTTTAGCAGAATTCACGTTTCTCTGAATGGGACTCTTTTCAAACTTATGTCTTATTCTTGTTAGTGCCTCAAACTAGATTCTATTCAGACATATTATAGCAAGTTAGTATAAGTTTATTTTGGTGCAAAAAAAGTTGAGAACTATGCATAGTTTTGTCAAAATACACATTTACCTGAACTTTGTGAAGTCCTCTTATGCAATGGTAAAGGAAATATATAAATAGAAAATATATTTTAAATTAGATGACAGCTGGTATTCTTTGACATCTAGATTGAAGAATGAAATGTACATATTGCTTATTTTTAGGACAGCAAGCAATTAATCGCCTCCTTTCCAATAAAAAAAGTCATGAAAATGAAAGTAAGAAAATTTCAAGATGATGGCTAGGCACAGTCTATATTTCACTCTAATTATTGGTGTATTTGTTATTTCCTGGACTCACAGTATTCCCTGATGCCTTTGCTTTTGTCAAGCTATTTATTCTCCCTATAATGCCCATGTTCTCTTTTATCTTTCATAACTTCATGTACCAAAATTGGACCTATCTGCAATGACTACTGTAGGGGCCAAAGAAAATCTTTCCCTTTGTCCTCTGAAGGTTAGCTGAAAAATCAACTGACAAAAGGCAGATTAATTTGGAAAAGGGCATACAAATTTATTAATATGCACACAGGGGAGAAGCGCATAGTGATTGTCCATCCCACAACAAGGTTTAGAAGCTCGTATACCATCTTGAGGTTACAGAAAGAGTGGGAGATGGATTGTAGCAAAACAGGTAGATAAGACCTGGGTAGCAAGGCGGTCTTGTAATGTAAATGAAATCTCACAGGTAGCAGGCTTCAGAAAGAATAGACAGTAAATATTTATTTTAGACCTTTAAAGGTATCAGACTCTCTTACTCCTTCCTAGATCCAGACAAGGGAAATCTTCAGAGAAAGCCTGGCTATATCAGCGCAGATTCTGCATAGATGCAAATCTCCCCTGCAAAAGACAGCTTTGCAGGATGACTTCTGTTTGCTGGCTCCCTAAACAACCATCTCAAAATATGTCAAAAATATATTTTAGGGTAAAATATTTTTATTTCTTTCATTACTCAAATGAGAGTTCTTCCATAGACACTTGCACCAATAACAGATATAAAAGAACATTTTCATTATTTTGTCTACCTTCCCACAACACCTTGCATTATACAGCATTTGTCTTGACTCTTCCTTCTCATGTGAAAGCCTCTTGAGAGCAGAAGTCATATTTTCTGCATCTTTGTGTCCCTCCCCTTTCCTCTGAATGCTAGGCATGCTTCACCATAAAGGGAATACAAAGAGGTCAGTATATGAAATCATCTCTTTGTAACAGTGAGAGAAATCTGACATCACTGACTTCATCTTGCTTCTATCCTCACAGGCTAACTGCCTTTGCTTATTCCTACATGTAGGCCAAACTAATCACGGAAAGAGTTTAGATATTTTAACTTTAGAACTAATGACTATTTCTCTTTTGAAAGAGGCCTGTGCGGAGATAAGGAAGTATGCACACAACTAACAATTCTGTTCAAGATTTATAGAAACAAGGTGGACCTGACAAGCAGTTAACCACAAACAAGTTTTGCAACCTCTTCACACCACTCCTGATGCCCAGATGTCCATAGGCACCAGTTACCTTTTGACTTTAACCCCCTCTTTGTTCCCCCCTCCCCTAATATAAAAGGAGCCTAAAATTCTATTAACTTAATGCGGTTCTTTAGGGCATTAGTCCCGTATCTTCTTGGCTTACTAGCTCTCTGAAATAAAGTCACTTTACTTGCCTCAACACCTTGTCGCTCAACCTATTGGCTTTCTTGCAGCAAGGAGTATAAGCTTTGGACTCAACAGCATCATAAGGGCTTAAAACATTCTAAAAACTAGAATGCACAGAAAATTTTTAAAAGATACTTTTGGATTCTCATTGAAACTAGTATCATTGCTCTCCTGCAGAAGTAATATAGCCTTGAGTCTGATAAATTATCCCAAGGTAAATTTAATTTAGCCAATTAGTCTTTTCTAGATAAAGAAAAAAAATTGACAGAAAGCCTCTATCGAGGACTCAGAGAATCTCCTGTGGGTCTATGGAAAGATATACACCAAGATAGTCAGAATATAGAACGCTTTCAGTGTTCGCTGTTTGTCCTCTGAACAATTTCCCCTTCCTTGCTTTTTCTATTGTCTTTTAAAGAAAAAGATCAAAAGCAAAATTAATTGATGGATTATTATTTAAAATAAAGGAGTAAAATAGTAACAAATAAGGGTATAGCAACAACACCTCCAACTTGGTAAACAAAATTGCCATAAGAATCCAACAAGAATCTTTATGGGAATTGGAAACATTAAATAGGATATATCACATCTTGAGTGTCAAATGAAGCTTAATTCAGAATTTATTCATAAGAGAGGATCATGGATAAAGCATTGAAGGCTAACTTCCTTGGTCAGAAAGAAACCAGGAACAGATTTTAGAGACTCATAAACCTAATGATAACAGCACTCACAGAATTGGCAAGCACCCTGGGACTACACTACATGGCCAGTGGAAAGGAAAATCAAGTTGAGAATGGAAAAGAGAGGAAGTAGAATCATTAGGAATAACAGTAATCATTAACATCCACTGAGCACTTACTATGTGCCAGGCACTGGGCTAAGGGCTTCATTTACATCATTTCATTCTCTTACCACCTAACTTGTCTCCGTTTTTATTTTTTTCTCCTGAAAGCTTATTCTCTTGATGCCTGAATGATGTTTTAAAATGTAAATATGAGCTTATCGCTCCCTCAAAACCCTCCAAAGCCTTCTAATCCCATCTTCCAAAGCCTTCTAATCACTCAAGATATGGTATATTTTATTTAATGATTTCTAATTCCCATAAAGATGCCTGTTGGATTCTTATAGCAATTTTGTTTACCAAGTTGGAGTAGTTGTTGCCATACCCTTATTTTCTTATTTTCTATTGTTTTACTCCTTTATCTTAAAGAATAATCTGTCAATTAATTTTGCTTTTGACATTTTTCTTTAAAAGGCAATAGGAAAAACAAGGAAGGGGGAATTGTTCTGAGGACAAGAACATTATAGGGAGAAGAAATAGCTTGAGCAAAGCAAAGGCATCAGATGGCTTACTGGCATGAATGATCCAGCCACCAGCTGACCCCAAGTTCATTTTCTAAAATTTCACAACCTCAGTGAGACTTCCACACTGTCCTTTCTAAATTATCACGTCCATCTCTCTCTTTCTTTCTTTTTTCTTTTTTTTTTTTTTTTTTTTTTTTTTTTTGACACAAGGTCTCACTCTCTCACCCAGGCTGGAATGCAGAGGTGTGATCTTGGCTCACTGAAACCTCTGCCTCCTGATCTCAAGTGATCCTCCCACCTCAGCATCCCAAGTAGCTGGGACCGCAGGTGCACACTACCATGCCTGGATAATTTTTTGTGTGTTTTTTGTAGAGATTTGGTTTCACCATGTTGCTCAGGCTGGTCTCGAACTCCTGGGCTGCAAGCGATCCGCCTGCCTCAGCCTCCCAAAGTGCTGGGATTACAGGTGTGAACCCCCACACCCGGCCTCATCCAACACTTTTTCTATCCCCATACTCTACTTAATAGCACTTATCAGTACTTGAGATTATAGTATATAAAATCAATTATTATTAATCATGGTACGTATGTTCTATAAAGTTTGTGTGAATACTGCATTAGCAAACACTGAACCATTGCTCCTAAGAGAAATATAGGGTGAAGTTCCTATGAGTCTCTGGAGACAAAATGTTTGTCAACTGATCTATATATAACCTTGTTTTGTGTGTGTTTCTGTTGAAAGATGTGATTTAATACATATTGTTGATTCATTAACATTGAACTCCTCGCCAACAGCACTATAACTCATACCAGAAAGCAGCTTATCTAACACACATATTCTCTCTGTTTAAGGCACATCACAGCCTTGTTGTGCTTAGGAACACTAGACAGCACTTCAGCACTACTCTCGGGGGGCGGTGTAAACAGCAAAATCAACACAAAGCACAAAAATGTGAAAAATGTTGCACCAAGTAGAACACACAAAAAAGCCCACTTTACATTATGAGGGTTAAAACAAGAATGCAGAGAGCATGGCCTTGACTAACTTCAGCTGAGAATGTGTGCACAGAGTGACTCAAATTTTTTGTCATTCTGCGCCGATGTGTGAAAGACCACAAAGGTGTTATAATTGTTAATTTTGGAGATTACAAGTATACTTTAGCAAGTAGATGAATTAGCAAGTACAGAATCTGCAAATGATGAAGACTGGCTGTATTTATTCATTCATGTTGTATTATGTATCCCCCCTTTTTGATATCTAAGCAAGCTGTATAATAGCAAAGATGTTTTCTGGTTTGCTTTTACTTCAGCATCTAGACCAGCACTGTCCACAAGAAATGTAATGTGTGTGCACCACAAATGTGAGCTACTTATATAATTTTAAATGTTTGAGTAAATACATTAAAAAAGAAACATGAAATTAATTTTCATAACATTAATCTACCATAATATATCCAAAATATTATTTGAACATCTAGTAAGTAGCAAAGTATTAACATAATATTTTACTTCCTTTATTTCAAATCTTTGAAATGCACATATATTTTATACTTATAGCACACTTCAATTTGGACTAGACACATTTTAGGTACTCAATAGCTGCATGTGGTTAGTGGCTTATCATATTAGACAGCGCAGGTCTAGAACAATGACTGGTACATACTAAGTCCCCAGTAAACACTGATGAGTGAATTCATTTATTAATTGCTTCTAAATCCCAGACACTGGGCCAAGAAGTTTACATCCTTTACGTCACTTAATCCACACAGCCACCCTTCTGTTAGCTAGAGTTAGCCTCATTTTACACAGTTAGTAATAGAGATGCACTAAATTGCCCACAGTCACATAGAATTCCAGAACAAGGAAGGGCTTGAATATCCAACCATCTGACCAAATCTAATGTCTCCAAATATGTCTTCGTTAAAAGGCACTAATACAGTTTTACTTACAATATCCATTAAAATATTAGTTGAAATATTTCTGACTATAGGAGGGACTACATGGTTCTAGAAGAATTTCAAGTTTGGCCAAATACAGAGTGCATAACTTACTATTTTAAAAACTAGGTAATGCTAATGAACATAATTATTATATGCCTGAGTGATGAAGCGTATTGTCACCCAAGAGCCTATCTGCTCTCTCCATAACTTACCAGAGACTAATTAGAAAGACAGTAGCAGTAGGCTTTGGGGCATGAAGCACCAGGCATCTTGCACTATTGTTGCTGACAACCTGAGATGCTTTGCACTATTGCAGGGAATGACGTGGAAAAAGGCATTGTTATCCTTGGAAACCACATGGTTCCCCCTCATTCTTAAAATCTGTGAAAGACCTTTCGCCTTTTTCCTTATACATGAAACAAACATTACATTTTTACACAAATTTATGAAGTAAAAAATACTGCATGACATTTATCGAATGGCAATGTAATAATCAATTCACAATATTTACCGTCTTATGATTCCAAAAACAACTCAGGGCAGCTTAATCAATTAATAAGAATAACCCATCACTGCTTAACACAAACAACTTATTTTTTCTGCTCCAATCCTGCTTGCATAAAAATCTGCAAGATTAATCAGAGGTAATTTATTAGAGAGCAAAAAATGGAGACAAAAGAAGGTTACTCAGTCAGAGCAGCCACAGAATAATAAAGCTCATTTTGTTTCTGTTCAAATTGAAGAGCTCTTGGTATCAGACTAAAAATTGCAAATCATGTTTTCAATTTCCCCGAAGCCAGACTCTGATTACAGCATGTGTTACACCACTGGATTTCCTCGGTTGGCAGAATGTTACACACTCATAGAAAAAGTAACCTGGACACTTCAGTCCATGAAGAGGGCTCCACACTCCAGGCCTCTGCCTCTAAAAAAGCAACATGGAACAGGCGCTGCTACAGACCTTCAAGTGTACTCACTAAGTCATATTTTCCTACAGTGAAAGATCTTTTAAATAGAAAAGACAATCAGCACTGTTTTCCTAATTCACATATTGTTTCTGTGTTGGGTTTTTGTTTTCATTTTGCCTTAAATAGTCTCTCTCTGAATGTGGAATTCCAAAGAAATAAACCATATATGTCTACCAGATATCATCACCAAAGCAACTAGAGCTGAGCCACATGTTCACATTCGGGTTTAAAATATTCTAACATGATGAGAAGAAATGGTCCATCTTCTCCGAGAAGATCATAATGTTTTAGGGAAATATCTAAGAAACAAATGACTGGAGTTGCTGGAATTTCAATGCAAATGAGAGAGGTGTGCATTTAGAAGTGGCAGTGCTGAGAAAAATTTAGTCCAACATAGATTTTATTTTGATTCCATTGGTTTTGGAAAATTTCCCAGTATGAAACTAAAAAACAAGTCCCATGAAATTTGTTTTAAAAATTCAAATATGTATAAGGTGGCAAAATATATGCTATAATGTGACCGTTCAATAGGCAATTTTAGTCAGGACACAGAAAATAGAGCAGAGCCCAACAGGGGAGGAAAACATTGTTCCTTTGGAGGTCAGATAGTGAAAGTGGAAAGGAAGGACAAGCTAGCATGGTTGGAGGCCATACGGAGGCCTAGAAGAGAAATGAAAATAGACAGCTCTGGAAGGATCAGCATTCCAAACCTGCACCAGCCTTGGCTGCAGAGTCACTAGCTAAACTGGCTACGTGCCACAATGCCCAATCTGCATTTCCTTATGTTGATGATATCCCTCATTTAGCAATGTGTGTTCTGATATTCCTCACAAGACCTTCTGTAATATCTTCCCTAAGTCCTCTCTGTCAAAGTTATTGTGATCACCATGCATATAGCTGAGGTTTGAGAAGCTGTGTTGTGAATGTAAAATATACTTCTTTCAGACAAAGACTTTCCTCCATTATTCACTCATTCATTTACTAAATAAATATTTATTTATTTAGTAAGGCACATGTGCCTTCCATGTGCCAGTTACTGTTGGAGGGTCAGGCATACAGAAGTTTATGCCACAAACACAGCTCTTGACATTCTGGCACTTCCTTTCTTGATGGGGAAGACAGATATTAAATAAGACAACACATAAATAATATAATTCCAGATGATGAAACACCAGTGTCGAGAATCAGATCCAGGCAGTGGTGTAGCTCAGACTGGTTAACTCTTTCAAATTCCTTAGAAGCCTTGAGGCTTGCTCTAGCATGGATTAGATCTCATTTGATCTAACTTATACAGAGTATCCTGAATGTCGGTGCCAACCCTACAAAAGAGTTGACACAAAGTAGCAATAAAATGCAGGGCAAAACTGATGACAGTATGATCAGGGAAGGGGACAGAATGACCAGGAAGCATGCTAAAAAAATAGACAGTGGTGGTGGTAGAGGCTGGAGGTTGTATTTTAAGTAGGGAGGTCAAGGAAGTCTTCTGAGGCACTGATACTTGAGAACAGAAGTCTCATGGTGCAAAGCTCTGGAGGAAAACTGATAGAAGCAGAAGACTCTCGAGCCCAGATAGAGTTTCAGGTAGTCAAGGAAATGTAAGAAAGCCAAGGAGTTTAGATTATGATGAGTAAGGAGAATCAGCAAAAGAAGACGAGGTCAGAAGGCAGATCATATAGGATCTTGTACGCCATGGTAAGAAGTGGGGTGTTAATTTTAAATGTAGTGGAATGCCTTAGAGAGCATTAAATTGGAGTAAGTTGATGTGATTCAAAATGGTTAAACTCTTCAGATGAAGATGGCACAAAAAGAGGACAAAACCAACAATCATTTCTCTGTTGTAAGTTGACATCAGCCCTGGAAGTAGAGAAAATTAGAAAAGGGAACAGGCAGATTATGCAAAAAGGCGCTGTAGAAAAGATTTGAGAATTAACTGAAACCAGTGACCTAGGTCAAGTGATAGAGCAGTATTATGTAGTGCTCAGGGAAGATAATGGACTATCAATATGTCATGAAGTCTGCTGGGTCTTGTCAAACCTCCTGGCCATTGCTCACTCTTGCTGCTTCATGTGGGAGGAAATGCCACCTCCAGAAAAGACTAGAAAAACATCTTTAGTAACTAGGATGTGTTGGGATCAGAAATTGAAATGTTTAGATTGAAAGGCGTTGATTCTCTGGTTACCTTCTGTAGCAGCTAGGGTGGAGTTTCCTTGGACCTTCCTTCAAGACATACTGCTGCAAGCTTCTCTCCTGCTGCAGTGCCTTCAGGTCCCCTGCAGAGACCCCTCTGTGTCACCTGCTGTCCCCAGGTAACCCCCAGCCAATGACATGCACGGTAGAGGGACTGAGACCTGCCAATTTCTACCCAATGTAAGACTCCTCTAATGGGTACTTTCTGCTCTAGAGAAACTGCCCAGTGGCTGGCCAAAATGCTCTCAGACTTGGCACCACACTCTGAACATCTTTCTACCTAATTCTCCTCCCACCATCCTTTCCTCTCACAGGATTCAGACCTGAATTGCCCTGTGATGGTTTTTCCTACTCCTGTTGCCGCTCCTCTTTATCTTTCACGGACAAAACTTATAATAAATCTCTAATATCCCTAACTCCATCTTGGCATCTTCTTCTCAGAGAACCTGACATGACACAGAAACTGACACACTTCCACTAAAAGTGGGAAGTGGAATGTGAATTGCAAACAGAAATGTGGGCTTGTGGTGAAGAGCCTACGTGCACTGTCTTTTGTCCCAGTATTTTGACACAATTATTCATACTAATAGGATAGAGGCACAAAGCCAAATGTTCTAGGAGCTACAGGAGCTTTTAGAAAACATGTTTGATGCATTCAAGGGGATATGAGAAAGAAGGGCCTCTTAGGGAAAGAAGGAATTCATAGGAAGAGAAAGGCTTAAGATGAAAACAGTTGTGAAACAGGAACTGAATACAATGGGAAAATAATACGAAAATCCCCCAAATACAGCAACAAATTTAAAGTCAGCATTGGTGGCAATCAAAAAACAAAACATTAAAGGTGGAAAACTGCATTAAATGATATTAACAACCAAATTAATAGATAAAATAAAGTAAAAGAAAAAACAGTGAAGCCAACCTATAAATCATGCATGTTACTAAAGACCAAACATGAGAATAGGAAACGTAATAACAGTATATAAGAAAATCATTGCTGAACTGAATGGAAGCCTGTGTAGGTACAATGAAAACTTCCATTGTGTTCCATGGAAAATTAATTTTAATATAGATATATTATAGCAATTTTAATTTCAAGTATAAAGAAAAAAGGTTAACAATCACCCAACCAAGGAGGGGAAAAAGAGATTTACCTACAAAGCACAAAAATTAGGCTGGCTTCAACATATGTGGTAGCTAATCACCATATAAAATATAATCACTCTTACTGGTAATTAAATAAATTTGTAGCAAGTAGCAAAGTCTTACGTCTCCTTATGTTTTTAATGATGGAAAGGACTATGTTAAGTATTTTCAAAACTGCTCTTGAAAGTAGATTTTGTGACAAAATATTTTGGATTAATTTGGTTTCATTCATCAACATTTCACTTAATAATTCTACTTCTGGCAATCACATCTAATGAAATAATGTGGAATACAAACCAATATTTAGGCATAAAGATGTTCATTAAGTTGTCCTAGTAAAAATGGAAGCAATGTCAACATCCAAAATAAAGAAAACTTTAAATAAATGATAATACATGATTACAATGGAATACTTTGCAGCTTTTAAAATAATATTCATAAGAAATTTAAATAACAAGGAAATGTTTTAATATTATAATCTAACAATAAGAGAGAAAACAGGACGTAAAGCTATCTAGCTATCTATGTACAGGCCTACTTCAGAGATATTGTTAATTGAGTACCAGGACACTGCAATAAGGCAAATATTACAATAAAACAAATCACTCAAACTTTTTGGTTTCCCAGTGCATCTGAAAGTTATGTTTACACTATACTATAGCCTATTAACTGTGCAATTTATTATATCTAAAACAACAATGTAAATATCTTAATTTAAAAATACTTTATTGCTAAAAATTGCTAAAGATCATCTGAGCCTTCAGAAAGTCATAAACTTTTTGCTGGTGGAGGGTCTTGTCTTGATGTTGATGGCTGCTGACTGATCAGGGCGGTGGTTACTGAAGGCTGGGGTAGCTGTGGCAATTTCTTAAAATAAGACAACAATAAAGTTTGCTGCATCCATTGACTCTTCCTTTCATGAAAGATTTCTCTGTAGCTTGTGAGGCTGTTTGATAGCATTTTACCCACAGTAGAACTTCTTTCAAAATGGAGTCAATCCTCTCAAACCCTGCCACTGCTTTTCCAACAAAGCTTATGTAATATTCTAAAGTCTTTTTCGTCATTTTAACAATGTTCATGGCATCTTCACCCAGAGTAGATTCTATTTCAAGAAACCACTTCCTTTGCTCATCCATAAGAAGCAACCCCTCATTTGTTGAAGTTTTGTCATAAGATTACAGCAATTCAGTCACATCTTCAGGCTCTACTACTAATTCTAATTCTCTTACTATTTCTACCATATCTGCAGTTACTTCCCCATCTTATGCCCCTCAAAATCATCCATGAGGATTGGAACCAACTTCTTCCAAACTCCTGTTAATGTTGATATTTTGAGTTCCTCTCATGAATCAGGAATGTTCTGAATGGCACCTAGAATGGTAAATCCTTTCCCGAAGGTTTTCAATGTACTTTGCCCAGATCAAACAGAGGAATCACTCTCTATGGAAACTATAGGTTTACAAATTGTATTTCTTAAATAAGAGAACCTGAATGTCAAAATTACTTCTTAATCCATGGACTGAAGAATGGATGTTCTGATGGAAGGCATGAAACAGCTTTAATCTTCTTGTACCTCTCCATCAGAGCTCTTGTTTGACCAGGTGCCTTGTCAATGAGCAATAATATTTTGATAGGCATCTTTTTTTTTTCTGAGCAGTAAGTCTCAACAGTATGCTTAAAATATTCAGTAACCCACACTATGGACAGATGTGCTGTCACCCACACTTTGTTGTTCCATTTATTGAGCACAGGCAGAGTAAATTATCACATAATTTTAAAGAGCCCTGGGATATTCAGAATGGTAAATGAGCACTGGCTTCAACTTAAAGTCACCTGCTGCATTAGTCCCTAACAAGCGAATCAGCCTGTCCTTGGAAGCTTTGAAGCAAACCAGTGACTTCTTTCTAGCTATAAAAGTCTTGAATGGCATCTACTCCCAATAGAAGACGGTTTTGTCTACATTGAAAGTCTGGTTTTTAGTGTAGCCACATTCACCAATGATCTAAACTAGATCTTCTGATAACTTGGCTGCAGCTTCTACATTATCTTTTGCTATTTCACTGGGTACTTTTATGTTATAGAGATGACTTCTTTTATTAATGTTCATGAACTAACCCTTACTAGCTTCCAATTTTTCCTCTGCAGCTTCTTTACTTCTCTCAGCCTTCACAGAATTGAAGAGAGTTGGATTCTTGCTCTAGATTAGGCTTTAGCTTAAGAAAACATGGCTGGTTTGATCTTCTATCCAGACACTCAAACTTCTCCATATCAGCAATAAAGTTGTTTTGCTTTCTTATCGTTCTGTGTTCACTGAAATAGCACTTTTAATTTCCTTCAAGGACTTTACCTTTGTATTCACAACTTGACTAACTGTTTGGCACAAGAGACCTAACTTTCGCCTATCTCAGCTTTCGACATATCTTGCTCACTAAGCTTACTCATCTGTAGCTTTTGATTTACAGTGCAAGACCTGTGACTCTTCCTTTTGCTTGAACACTTAGAGTTTATGGTAGGGTTATTAATTGGCCTCATTTCAATCTTGTTATGTCTCAGGGAATAGGAAGGCCCAAGGGTTGATGGAGAAGTCAGAACACATACAACATTAATCAATTAAGTTTGCAACTTTATATGGACATGGTTTGTAGTGTCCCAAAACAATTACAATAGTAACACCAAAGATCACTGATCGTAGATCACCATAACAGATATAAGAATCATGAAAAAGTTTGAAACATTCCAAGAATTACCCAAATGTAACACAGACATAAAGTGAGCACATGCTGTTGGAAAAATGGTGCTGGTAGACTTGCCCATTGTGAGGTTGCCATAAACCTTTGAGTTGTAAAAATTACAGTATCTCTGAGGTGCAATAAAGTGAAGTACAATAAAACATGATGTGCCTACATATGTAAGGATATTTGTGAGTGGGTAAGTACATATATATTTTATCAGTGATCATTAATCTTAATTATAGAAAAGCATACATCAGAATGTTATCTGGCATAGGAACACTTAACTTTTTTGTTTCCAAATTTTTGTGCTTTTCTGTACTCTCAAATTCTACTTCTAAAATAAGAATGTGCTCATTCCATAGTCAAAATTTTAAATTTTGTACTTATTTATTTTTTAAGGTCCTTGGATATTTCAGAAAAGATAATACTGAAGTAGAATTTTCAAAATTATAAGGTAGAGGTTGCAAGCTAGTGACCTGTGAGTTAGATTTAGACTACAGATCTGTTTTCGTTTCATTCATGGTGGGTTTTTGTAAGTTGATTTTCTTCCCAATATTGAAATGTAGAAAATTTTTTTTATAAAAATCCAGATATCTGTCCTTTCTAGGAAAATGAGAATATCTCATCATGCTTGGCCTGAATGCCCACAGGGCAGCCATCGCTGCTGAGTAGCAGCTGGTCGTCCCTTTAAATGGGGCGTGAGCTTGCCTGACCCAGCCTGCTTCCCTCATTCATGTTACCTGCCCTGACCCTCATAGGCTTTTGATTTTGCTAGTAATGCTTTGGAAATGTAAAGCATTATTAACACCACTGTATTCTACATAGTGAATGCCACTTCCTGGCCGCTGACTACCAAGCTCAGCTGTTTGGCAGCCTGGAGTGGAGCACATTCATTGCCATGAGGGCTTTGCGTGTAACAGGTGCGTGCTCCTCATCTCAAGACTTCCAAGCTGCTCTACCGTCTGTCTCTCTTCTCCAATGTCAGTGTTTGTTACATATCATCATCATACCCAATCCTAATCTGTGGCTAAGTCACTCCACCATGGCTGGATTCCATTACTCTTTGCTTCCATTTCTTTACAATGTTTCATTTTTTGTTTCTTAAGCTTCCAATTTCTTCTGAAGTCCTTTTTGATTTTTATGTAGACTGGCTTTTATAGAGCATCCCAGACGACTAAAGCATTTTTCCTTCATGTTAAACTGTCCAGTTACACTTTATCTATTTAGTCATTCAACAAACAGTAACAGTATAGTGTTAGGACATAGCAGTGGAAAGACAGACAAGCCCCTGCTGTCTCCACCTCTGGTGCAGTTACATTTTATGGGAAAGGAAGACAGACAACGAAGAAGTGGACAAATTAAATAATTTCAGAGTGGTACACATGCTATGAAAACAAAACAGTGTGATATAAACTAAAAACTATTTTATATTAAACAGACAAGGAAGGTCTCTCTGAGATCGTCCCCTCTAAGTTGAATGACAAGAAACAGCAAGTCATTGGAAGACCTGGAACGAGAAGATTGCAAGATGAGAGAAGAGCCAGTATGAAGGCAGTAAACTGAGTGCTTGACGAAAAGCCAAAAAGAGAAACAGAAAGAGGTCGCTGTGGCTGAATCACCATGAAAGAGGAGGGGAGGAAGAGATGAGGCCAGTCAGCTGGGCAGGGCCAGTTCAAGAAGGTGGAGCCTTGCAGGTTACTGTTAAGATATTTAGATTTTCTTCTGAATGCAATGAGAAGCCATTGGAGAGTTTGCAGAGAGGCCATTTTGGAGGCTGTCGCGATTGCTCCAGTGAGAAATGATGATGATTTGGACCAAGGTGGTATTAATGGGACTCTTAAGATTAATGGGATTCTGAATCTTCAGATTTTTATCAGGTATAGTCATTTTCCCCTGAGTCTTCAAATGCTATTTACTCACTACCAAAGAGATTTTTTTTCCTTAGCTATTAGTCTAGAAGTTGGGAAGTTATGAAAGGCTGCATTTTGAAGAGCTTATGTTTCACTGTACTTGAGGGAATAAATTACCACATTTCCTTGACTCTAAGATGCCATTTATTGAAGATGAGCCATTATTTTATGTACTATTAAGAAAAACTGTTACCAGTTAAACTACAATGCAAGGTTTGCTTATTATACAAAAATTTTGTTTCACACTTATTGAAAGGGTCCTTTTAGCATTATTTAGACATAGGTTTATTTTTCACATTTCTGTTTTCACTTTTCTCCACATGCAATAAATTTTAATTGCAAAGCTAAAGCACACTGTAATCTTTTTGGAGACATTAGCAATGGCAATTAAAATTAGCATGTGTGATATCAATAATGCACATAACTCAACTGAAGTGGCTATGAAAATACATAAATCTATTTCTGCATTCATGCACTGAAAGTCAATGATAGCCCATGCTAACTGCCCCCCTGACCAACAAGGATTGGAAAACACTTTCATTTGTAAGACACATCCTGATCTTGAAGATGTTAAAATATAACTAAAATATGCATCTTATGATTGATGATGCAGTAGTAGTAGAAAATTTTCTTAAAAAACAAAAATACAAATAGGGCTGGGATTGAGTCTCTTGACTTATTGCTGCTCCACTCTGCAATTTGTCTTTCCAATAATCATAAAACTTGCATCCACCACAAATTTCAAAAACACAGCCACCCACAGACATAGTTACATCATCATATGTACATACTTGTACACATATATTCACATAATAATTTAAAGTGTTCTAAAAATGTGAGGATAGATTGAAAAAATAAATTTTTCAGCTGGGCACGGTGGCTCACTCCTGTAATCCCAGCACTTTGGGAGGCTGAGGCGGGTGGATTGCCTGAGGTCAGTAGTTTGAGACCAGCCTGGCCAACATAGTGAAACCTCATCACTACTAAAAATACAAAAAAAAAAAAAAAATAGCTGGGCATGGTGGTGGGCTAGCTGTAATCCCAGCTACTAGGGAGGCTGAGGCAGGAGAATCACTTGAACCCAGGAGGCAGAGGTTGCAGTGAGCTGAGATAGTCCCATTGCACTCCAGCCTGGGTGACAGAGCAAGACTTCAACTCAAAAAAGAAAAAGAAAAAGAAAAAATAAATTTCCCTTCTTCCTCTCTTAGTGCAATAGCTAATTGAGCCCCCAGTTCAATGTTTCACTCCATCATTTATCTGCTCTGGTTCCCAGGGCAGTTTTCTCTCTGGGATTGAGAAGATTATGGTTAAAAAAATTTTTTTTATTAAGAAACAATTCTGTCACTAGGGGCCCAAGCAAGATTTTTGTTTGCTTCTTTCAAGGGAGCTTCCTCCAAAAAAAAGCTAGACATAATAAGAAAAAAGTTTTCTTGATAGCTAAAGAGAAGTTTGCTGAAAAAAGAAGTCCCATCTGCTGTCAGCACAAAGCTCTTCAATGTATATGGGAACATTGTTGTAGATTAAATTACATCCCTGAAAAAGATACTTTCAAATCCTGACCCCCGTATCTGTGATCATGACCTATTTTGGAAATAGCGTCTTTGCAGATGTAATAAAGTTAAGATAAGGCCATGCTAGATTAAGGTGGATCTTGATTCAATGACTCCTGTCATTGAATTTGGCCACAGAACCAAGGAGAAGGCCATGTGACTACAGAGGCAGAGACAGGAGTGAGGCATCTACTAATCAAGGAGCACAAAGGGATGGCGGGCACCCACCAGAAGCCAGAAGAGTCAAGGGAGGATTTGCCCAAAGCCTTCAGAGGAAGCATGGCCCTGTTGAAACCTTGATTTTGGATTTCCAGCCTTCACAACCATGAGACAATAATTTTCTGCTGTTTTAAGCCATCTGAATTTGTGGTACTTTGTTAAGGCAGCCCTAGGAAATTAATACAGACTGTAAAGAAAGCTCTTTGCACCCAGGTAAGAAGCCCAGCTTGAGTTCTTGTAGCATGGACCACAGCCCTTCCCATGTGGTCCAGAGGAGTTGGCAGCCATTGAAGGCAGTCACCCTAGAAGAACAAAGCTACTACACGCACTGGAGCACAAGACTTGCAGAGTGACAGGAGGCTGTTTTAATTACGTGATGGGTGACTTGCTACTCCTCTCCCTTCAGAATTGACCTGAAACAGCCTCTTCCCAAAGGCAACTTCATGAATGACCTAATCTAATTTATATTCCCCACTTTATGAATTACTGTCCATTTTTGCACCTGACTTTTTATGTAGAGAGTTCCAAATTGTAACTTTTTTTTTCTTTTTCCTCTTGTAGACTGAACTCCATGAGAGTCTGGTCCACTATAGATCTCTAACACATAGAAAAATGTCTGATAATTGCATGTACTTACAAGGTATTTCTTGAGCGAATGAAGGTACCCATCCTTTGGGAGGATCTATCTGAAAGAGACAAAAGGAAGGATCACTCTTTAGCCCTGTGTCTTGGCAGGTGAAGTTCTGTTAGTTCACAATCTAATGGAGCCTGGAGAATATGCTGATCAGGTCCTGACTGCTTGGACCATTCCTGAAGTCCCTGGAGTTCACACTAATCTGACCCAAATCCTTTAGAAAGACACAAATAAAGTGAATCGTGTTTAGCAGCGAGTGCTAAGGGGAGACAGAATAATGCCACGGAATGCCACAAAAAAAGGAAAATCTTTTGAGAACTAAAACATTTGGTACTATAATAATTATCTTCAACTGTAAAAGGCATAAGTGTAGAGAATACAGTTGTTTTGATATTTTTTTCCTGTTTCCTCGGAGGGCAAAACGGATATCAATGAGTAGAAGTTATAAGAAAGCAAAATTGGAAGGAATTTTCAAGCAGCTAGTTGTATGTAGATAATAAAGTTTGTATCATTAGTGATATTTCAGTTGCAGCAAAATAATCTTTTATCAAGGAAAATATTTTAAAAAGATACAAATATCTAATGAGAGTGAGATGGAGACAGTAGTTGGATTAAATAGTTGCAGAAATCCATTCCAATCATGCAAATTTATGCTTCTATGAAATTGGATACATAAAGCTTAAGTATATTTAGGTTATTTTACTTAAAAGTATGAATAAAATCTGAGTGAGTTTTGTTTTGTTTTGTTTTACTTTTATCACATTGTTTTGAAAGCATTGGGGTTTAGTATTAGTCGGCATCTTTTTTTTTTTTTAGTACTTTTCTATTCCTCTACTTATAATATATGATTACTTGCCTCTGCTAACACAATTTTAATAGAGTTCTTTTGCACTGTGCTGCTTTATTGCCAAACATATTATGAGATACTTACAAAGCACAAAGTTCTTCAGGTTCATTTTAGAGGACACATCGAGGTCAGGAAGTAATCCACTTAATAAATGAAGCCTCGCTGTAGTTTAATGACTTACAAACGTGGCTTAGCAAGTCTTAAGTGGGGCAGGGATTACAATCTGTGTCTGCAGATCTGCTCCACAACACAAGCATTCTCTGCTTGGAGAGGAGGGAGTTTGGTGTCCTGATTTGCCAATTTCAGGAGTTACCAAAATGATGAAGTCTCAGGGAAGAATGGCAGGAAATTTTAATTTATCCATTTTAAGAGAGCACATCTGGAGGATACAGAAAGTAAACCTGTCACTTGGCAAAATAAGGAAATCAAGATGTTCTGAGGAATGATGACATTTCATCTAATACAAACCAAAATTACAGAACAAAAATGACGAATGTCTTAATTATCTTGAAATGGAGAGCATAGTGAATTGTAGGAAAATGATAGATTGAAGACACATTCTCGTCTACATCCACATTATATTTCTTGGATGATGCGCCATTTGTATAACCACACACTGGTTGCTGGAGACAGCATTGTAGAAATGGGTTTAATATTACTTGGAATTTTGACATCTAAGATTGGCTAAAAACACAAATCATCATTGAGCTTTCTCATGTCTCAATTTCCATTTAATTGGGAAGGGAGTTAAATCATCTTCACCAAGCTACGCCTGTAATTGAATATATAAATAATTGTATGGTGTATGAGGTGCATAGTGCTTTATTAATGGGGAGAGAAAATGGGGGTAGGCAATGGAGGGTCATAGAAATAAAATTTGTAAAAACCATCCACAAAATTTACACTTATCAAAAATTTGATTCATGAATTGTATCCTGGAGGGTTTTTTTTCTTTTCAAACAAAAGTTCCCCTGGCTATTTACAGATTTGGGGGTTTTTTTTAAGTGCTGTCAATATAGAATCACGTCCCTAACAGAGACAGCCCCTCAGTGCTGCCCTGAACAGCCACCAGGAAACAATTAATGACGCCGCTCTTACCCATCAGCTAACCCACGTCATCCATTATCTGATTAGTACATTTCAAACAAAATCAAACCTTGGTAATTCCGTCAAAATGATTTATCACATAGAAATGATGCTGAACTACATGAGGTATTTTCATTGTCCCACAGCAAGGCAGGTCTGCAGCAGTTACTACAGCTTTCTAGTAATGATCATGGTAGGCCCATGTCAGTGGTACACAAAAGGTTACTTTCTTGTCATCAATTCCTAAGTGAGTTTCTTAGCTACTTATGATTCTCATAGGGCCGCACAGTAAATCTTGGGGGTTGAAGCCATAGCTGATAAGACTGTTGAGTCATATTTGTGTTTATTTCAAAAGCAATTATAATGATTTATGCTTAGGAAGAAAATATAATAAAGGGAGACTCTCCCAGTTCTCGATCTCCTCACAACCATAAATTTTAATTGCCTGTTTTTTTTATTCAAAATGCAATCAAAGAACCTACGTATTTTCTCAAAGCTGAGTGCACATATCAGAATCTAAAATAACATGTTAAAATATTTGCTGAGGCAGATCTTTGTTCTAAATACACAATTCAATAATGTGATTAGGTCAAGTTAATTAGCTAACCACCAGCTCAGAAACAAAACCTTTAGTTGTCAAGTAGATTCTTCTTATGTGAGTACTAAGCTATTGGAGTTATTTAAATTTTTGTTTAGAAATTCAAAATGGTTATTTTAAAGCTTCCACTTTGCTTGAGACATTTATACTTAGTATAGCAGAAAAATATGTTTTTAAAAATATGATTGACTCATTTAGAGAATAATTATTGAGTGACAGATATTTTACAGATATTTTTCTCCTTAGAGTATTAACAATGAAAATGTAAACACCCTTGAGGTACTCACAATCTAAATACAACAGACTGGAGAAATTCTAGAATAGAGGTATGTCCATTGTCCCACAGGAGCGTAACATTATAAATGAAATAGAAAAGTGTTGAATATAGGCTGCAAATGGAAGGAATTAGCCCTAAGACTCCATTTGGAGCCTTATATTTAAGGTACCTCTACATACACCCTATTCCAAGAACTCTTAGTGCTCATTGGTCTAACTCCTGGGTACTAGAAATTAGAAAAAAAGAAAAAACAAAAACATTGCATTACAATTCAAAAGCTGAGACTATTTCTCAGCTTAGTTTTGAAAACAGAAAGATGATATTTTGAGAAGGCAAAAAGCACTATAAATTTTGAAACAATAAGTGGAAGATTTTGGAACATTTATGTAGATAATTTGGAGGAGTTAATCTGTTTTTGAAAAAAGGTGTTTTTAGCTATTCAAGAGTAAAAATACTTATTGTTCTCAGTCCTGTGGAAAATACAAACTTATGACATGGTTTTTCAGTGCAGAGAACGTATTATCTCACTGAATTCTGATGACAGCACAGAACACAATGGAAATAATATATCACTCAATTCTCAACTGTTGACTAAACACTTCTGGCTCAGGATGTCTGGCTTTATCTCTTTTCTTTTGAAAAATCGTATTACAATGATATAACAAATACTCAGCAATCCTGTCAAGCCGTGAAATGTGTCCTCAGCACGTGAGAACAGAAAGATGTTTCTGATGAGAGTGAAGTGATGGAGAAAGGCAACAGTGCTGAATCATTAAGTAATGTTAAATGGAAAGGCAACGGGGGCCTAAAAGAGTAGTTTTCTTGTTGGCTGGGCCAATCTCTTTTCCAGAAGCTGACTCTCAGCAACTGGCCTTCAGCTAAGACCACATTTAGAGCCAATAAAATGGGAGCTCGAGAACAGAGAATCAGGATTGCGCCCCAGGGGACTTCGTGCAGCCATGAGGACATTGGGAAGAGAGAAGTAGGACTGGGCTCCAGGAGACTTAGTGCAGACATGAGGACATTGAAAATAGAGAAGCAGGATTGTGCCCCAGGGCACTTAGTGCAGCCATAAGGACATTGAAAATAGAGAAGCAGGATTGTGCCTCAGGGGACTTAGTGCAGCCATGAGGACATTGGGAATAGAGAAGCAGGACTGTGCCCCAGGGGACTTAGTGCAGCCATGAGGACATAAAGGTCCTGCACTTAGAAAATACATAACAAGTATTCCCTAAAAGAAAGCTAACCTGGCCATGTTTTTGCTACATGCACACACATCTACACACACATGCACACACACATGCACACATATAGACAAGGAGTGAAGTCTCTTGTTGAATCTGTGTTCACTTCCAGGAAAACATAAACTTTCCTTTGAACACTGAAATATTCTGCTGCCAACAGCAGTCCAAAATATCACCTCTAAGTAGAAAAGACTAATGGATATTCAGCAATCATTTGAGCAAATGCAATGACATGAAAGAAAGCTAATAAAATTCATAACAGAACTAATGCCCTAAAGCAACCAAGGAGCATTTGAAAATCAGCAAAACCAGTAACTTCTGAAAGATTCAAAAGGTTAATTCATCCATTAAGAATAAGACGGCTAAGAGAAAGAAATTATTAAAATGATCAATAAGTGGGAAGAATAGAAAATGAAACACAGTTGAAAAATCAACCTTAGATGTTGCCCCAAATGAATAGAAAAAAAGCTAAATCATCATAAATATGAAAGAACAGTTAGAAGATGATGCATGAAGCGTAGGTCTAAGAATTCAAATGTCCATCAACCAGACGCTTCTATGAAGGGATTGGAAGGAAAGGGAGAGAGACAGGGGAGACGGAGAGGGAGAGGAAGATGGGAGAGGGAGAGAGAGGGAGAGGGAGACAGAAGAAAGAAAGGAAAGAAAGAAGAGAGAGAAAGAGGGAGAGAAAGAAAGAGAGAGAGGGAGGGAGGGAGAGAGGGAGGGAGGGAGAGAGAGAGAAAGAAGGAAAGAAAGAAAGAAAAAGAAAGAAAGAAAGAAGAAAAATAAGAACATATATATTAAAATGTCCTATTCTTCCAAAAATACCCTAGGTCTATAGTTTTAATGGCTCCAACTGCTGTGGTCAATTTTAGACCATCAAGTCAATTCTAAAATGTATATAGGAGAATAAAGGACAAGGAAAATAGAAAATGTTGAAGAAAAACAAAATAGGGGCTTCCCTTTTCAGATAGTAAGTCATAACAAGGTGGAGTAATTAAGACAATTGTGGTCTAGGACAAGGAAAAACAAACAGTGCTGTGGAACCTGGAAGAGAGCCCAGAAGGCATTTAGGAAAGCTTGATGGATAACTAAAGTGGTACAAATCATTGGGGAAGGAATGAATTAGTCAATAAATGGTGCTGGGGTTCTTGATTAGCCATATGGGAATCTACCTCACTTTTTACAAAGATAAAAGCATTCCCACATGAATTAAAAACTTAAATGTAAAAATCAAAACTTTAAAGTAGTGAGTTCAGAAAATATTTGTAGTGAGGATATTAAAAAATAGAAAGTACATATGCTCTACGAGTGAGTGAAAATTGGTTCCACCTCTTTGAAGAGCAATCTGGCCGTATCCATTTAATATCTATTATTAATGATTTCAATGGAAAGTGTGAATATACCCAGAAATTCTATGTCTAGATATTTAGCCTCAGAAACCTAAAACATACTCTCAAGAAAACATAACAGGGTTATTTAAACAGCAAAGTAAAAAATAAAATGAAGCAAAGTTTAAAACTAAAACCTCAATCAAGAGGAGCATAAATAAATGATGGTAAATTTCAACCAAATTCATAAATTGTAGTTTAATGCCTCAAATACTATATAATAGGTATAAAAACAAGCTGGAGCTACTTAAAGCAACAAAAATAAATCTCAAAAAAAAACAAGCTGCAAAATTGTGTAATAGTATAATACCACTTCTTAAAGCATAAAAATACACAAAACTGGCCGGGTGCAGTGGCTCACACCTGTAATTCCAGCACTTTGGGAGGCCAAGGTGGATGGATCACGAGGTCAAGAGTTTGAGACCAGCCTGGCCAACATAGTGAAACCATGCCTCTACTAAAAATGCAAAAATTAGCTGGGCGTGGTGGCGGGGCGCCTGTAATCCCAGCTACTTGGGAGGCTGAGGCAGGAGAATCACTTGAAACTGGGAGGTGGAGGTTGCAGTGAGCTGAGATTGTGTCACTGCACTCCAGCCTGGGCGACAGTATGAGACTAAGTCTCAAAAAAAACAACAACAAAACAAAAACAAAAAAACACAAAACAATGTTGTGTGTGTGTATGTGTGTGTGTGTGTGTGTGTGTGTGTGTGTGTGTGTGTTCAAAATACTTAAAACGGCGTGGGAAATAAAGCATAGCACTGCATGGCGACAGGGAGCGGGTAAGGCAGTAGGGCCAAGGAGAGGTACACAGAGGCTTCAACTCTGTCTAATTTTTTTTTCACATGTGTAAGAAATTGATATGGCAAAAATCTCAAGATATGATAAACCTGTTACATAATTACTCAAGTCTGTCTTTTATTTTTCTCAACATTTTTCTGTATGTTTAGAATGTTTCATAATAGTCAAATATTTCACAATTAACAAATACTAAGTACAATATGATTTTAAAATAAACAGTGAGCGAATACATCAGTAAAATTTGTAGTTAATTCCAAATAAGGGTTAATGCAAGATATTTTACAAATTATTTATAATCTGAAGAGTCTAAGTGCCTTACCTAGAGACACACAGCTGATAAATGGCAGAGCCACAATTTAAACTGAACTTCTCACCAAGGACCTCTCTCCTTTGCTTCAAATACTAGAACAAAATATAGGAGCTAATTTAGAATACTGGTTGTGGAGGCCATCTTAAATAAGATATAATTCCCCAAAATCATAAAATCAAGCAACATAAACACAATTACAAAATGCAAATAAATCATGGGAAAATACTTGCAACATATATTTTTAAAAGGATTAATATTTAAAATACCTAAGGAGCTTCAACTCAGAGAAAAAGATGACACAATGAGAAAGCAAAACATATGAAGAAGCAATTTACTTTTTAAAAATACCAAGAGACAAAAAAGAAGGAAATACTTCAAAATAAAAAATAATAAAAATAAATAACAAATAATAAAACAATATTAGAGTGGAAGATTTTGAACTGTCCCTCCATGCACTGCTGGCCAGAGTGCAGGGAAACGCTTTTGTATATCATGGTTGAGACTCCAAAACTGTAGGGTAATTTGGCAGGATCTTTCAAAACCATAAACGTGCAAATCTTATGTAGTTCTAAAACAGTTTTCCTACATAAACTCAAAACCGTATGTATAGCGTTGTTTGAAATAATGAAAAATTGGAAGTATGCAGACTACTCATAAATGGAAAATGGCTAAAGTGTAGAGTACCCACATTGTGGAATATAGTGCAGTTATACACAGTTGTATATATTCTCTCTATATAGTTACAATGACCTTTTGGTCAATGAGGAACCACATGTGCAATGGTGCTCTCATTAGATTATAATGGAGCTGAGAAATTCCTAACACCTAGTGACATTGTAGCCATCGAAACATTGTAGCACAAGGCATTAGTCATGTGTTTGTGATAATGCTGGTGTAAATAAACCTACTACACTGTCAATCATATAAAACTATAGCAGTATAGTTATGTACAGTATATAGTGCTTGATAATAATATCTGACTGTGTCACTGGTTTATGTATTTACTATACTACTCTTTTTATTGCTATTTTAGCGTGTATTTTACTCCTACTTACTTACAGTTAACTGTAGCGGAGCCTTAGGCTGACCTTTCAGGAGGTATCCAGAGGAAGGCACTGTTATCAAAGGAGATGACAGCTCCATGGGTGTTACCATCCCTGAAGACCTTCTGGTGGGACAACATGTGGTGGTAGATGACAGTGACATTGATGATCCTGACCCTGTGTAGGCATAGACCTGCACATATTAGTGTGTGTTTATGTTTTAGTTTTTAGAGAAAAAAAATTAAGGTTAAAAAATTTAAAAAGCTTATAGAATAAGATTGTGAAGAAAAAAGTATTTTGGTCAGTTGTACAATTAGTTCTTTTTTTTTTTTTTTTTTTTTTTCCGAGATGGAGTCTCGCTCTGTCGCCCAGGCTGGAGTGCAGTGGCGCGATCTCAGCTCACTGCAAGCTCCGCTTCCCGGGTTCACGCCATTCTTTTGCCTCAGCCTCCCCAGCAGCTGGGACTACAGGCACCAGCAACCACGCCCGGCTAATTTTTTTGTACTTTTAGTAGAGTCGGGGTTTCACCGTGTTAGCCAGAATGGTCTCGATCTCCTGACCTCGTGATCTGCCCTCCTCGGCCTCCCAAAGTGCTGGGATTACAGGCTTGAGCCACCGCACCTGGCCAATACGTTCATGTTTTAAGCTAAGTGTTATTGTAAAGGAGTCAAAAAGTTAAAAAATAATTTAAAAGTTTATAAAGTAAAAAGTTATAGTAAGGTACGGTTAATTTACTATTAAAGAAAAAAATAATTTTTATAAATTTAGTGTAGCCTAGGTGTACAGTGTTTATATAGTCTACACAGTGTACAGGAATGTCCAAGGCCTTCACATCCACTCACCACTCACTCACTGACTCACCCAGAACAACGTCCAATCCTGCAAGCTCCATTCATGGTAAGTGCCATACACAGATGTGTTATTTTTAATTTTTTATACTACATATTCATGGTACCTTTTCTGTCTTTAAATATGTTTAAATACATAAATATTTACCATTGTGTTACAATTGCCTGCAGTATTCAACACAGCAGCATGCCATACAGGTTTATATAGCATATAGCCTAGGCTACACAATCAGGGCTTGTGTAAATACACTCTGTGATGTTCACACAATGACAAAATGTCCTAACAATGAATTGTTAGTGTATGTTCTCAGAACATATCCCTGTGTTAAGTGACACATGACTGCATATTACTTTATATTTTAAAACGATGTATTATATCCAAAAATAATGAGCTATGTTCACTTGTACTGCCATGGAAAGGTCACCAAGAAAAAAGAAAGTTAACTAAAAAAGCATATCAAATAACAATTTATTTAGGATAATTCTATTAACTTTAAAAAGATTAAATTATGTTATATGTAACATAATTATAAAATATAATCATGATGACATACACATTACAATATAATTCACACACACATATGCACACACTCATATATACTTAATAGTTATTTTAAGAAACAGTACTATCACAAGGGTGATTAGGGGGGTGAAGGGGAAAATAATAAAAAGACTTCAACATTTTACTGCATGTGCTTCTGTACTACGTGAATGTTTTTTATAATGTATGATTTTGAATGACTTTGTAATAAAAAATTATGAAATGTCCAAAAAATAAATTTCATGCTATGATTATTGATAATAAACAAATGCATGCTTAGCATTTTATTTGGCTTTGCCTTTATAGACATAGTGTTAGTAAAAGAAGTATGTGGGAGAATATTAATGAAGCAGTGAGATTTAGTTTGGTTTGATCGTGTGGCTCGTTATAGAATCCACTTTTTATTTTAATTTCCTTGGACATAATTATGTGGGCAAATACATGCTTTTTATGGCAATGTTGATAATCTGTAAACATTATTAAACACTTACACTATACCCTTTAAAGGCATTACATAAATTATGTCAGCTATTCCTTACAAAAACCTCTTGTAATAGGTACTAATTTTATCCCCATTTTATAGACAAGAACACTAAATTTGGAAAGATCAGGTGCCCTTGGAATTTGAACCCAGGCAGTCAGGCTCTAGGACTTGTTTTTGTAACTGACTACACTCTGTAGCTCCTCAGACTCGAAGTCACATCTTCGTCTTTTTGTCTCTTCTGTACCATGTGTGCTGCCTTTGGAGCAGCTGGATATATTCAAGATTAAATCAGTGTGTTATCAAATCACTTAAATCCTCAAGTTTAAGAGACTCTAACAAAATTCAGAATCAGCTGGCCATACATGATATTACTAATTTACTTGCTGTACCAATAATAATTATTCTTTGAATAGACTGCATGTTACTGAGTTAAGACATGCTGTCAATAGTTATTGTGGTATTCTTTTATTTTATTGACTACTCTGGCAGCCATACTTCACTTAGAGTGACAGTAAGTACTACCTGGCTTGTCTCTTTTGCTATAGTGCATCAATATTGATCCTTTTCCTAGCTCAACATTCTTAACGTGACTGAATATTTACTGCTAGTCTTGACTGAAAGTACGATAAATGATAACATATATCAAATTCTAAAAAGTCACAAATTCTAGAAAAGACAAAAGTGTATTTGATTTAAAAGCTTTTATTTTGAGGGTTTACCTCAATTGGCTTGTGATCTGAGTGTCAGTATCCTTTCTCTTCCATTGTTACTTTCTTCTAGCTTAAGTTGGGAAAGAGGAGGTTTGTCTAGTACTTGTTCCTGAACCATCTTCCTGACAGCTAGCTGCCCATCCTTAGCAGATGTTTCTCCCCACCTCTTTCAGCTTGCCGGGGCCACAGTTCATTCACTGATGGGTGTATCTTGAAGTTCTGAGCTATAATAGGATCTTCTTCATGGATATCAGGAGAGAGGTAAATATGAGCTGTGCCTAGTGTTTAGTTACTGACACATCCCTTTATTTTCCACATCACCATCAAAACTTCATGGTGTACCAGAATTTACTGAAGGGTTAAGTACAATAAATTTGAATACTGCAAAGGAAAACATTTTTAACAGTGCATGTGATCTGATTTTTATTTTTAGTAGTCCAAGAGATAAGCATCAAAAAGATGGCCTTTAACATTCAGTCTTTTGAGTATCTTGCCGCCTTGTTTTCCTGTCCTCAGGTCACTAGCATTGGAAAGAATGGCAGATAACATGTATTCTAAACCATTGTGAGGAAACTCACCCTCTACCCCAAAGTTGGTGTTGTTTTAAAATTTGCTCATATCAGCAGATAACACATGAAAGAGAGTTGTACTCAATAACACATTTCCCAGCATCGTGATTATTTAGTTCAGACAAACCTCTGGGCTGGGAAAAGGAAGTTCTAGGTAGTCCAGAGGACTTTGGTACATTCTGGTATCAAGTGAGGAATCAAGATTTTTGCTGATCTTCCAGGAGTACCTGTTGAATTGGACTTACACATCTCTTCCAAAGATAAGCATTTATTCTTATAGAGAGTAGAGTATAGACCCATATTTTAAAAGAAAAAGAATACCCTAAATGCAACATAAGCTGCACAGGCCCAACACACAATAGAAGTCAGGCTTTGCACTATTCAAAAGAACAATATCGGGGGACTTCCAGTTCCAAAATAGTGTTTTAAATGTAAGCTGGCTTTAGTCCCACTAAAGAAAACCAAAAACAAATATATAGCACCATGATTATCACCAGCAATATCCCAGAACTCGAATATGAGAATGAGTCAGTTCCTGGGGCCACAGAGAAGTTAAAAAATTCTGAGCAGATAGTAAGAGAATCAGATTTTTTGGAAGAACATTCCATGCTCATGGATAGGAAGAATCAATATCATGAAAATGGCCATACAGCCCAAGGTAATTTATAGATTCAATGCGATCCCCATCAAGCTACCAATGACTTTCTTCACAGTTATTGGAAAAAACTACTTTAAAGTTCATATGGAACCAAAAAAGAGCCTGCACTGCCAAGACAATCCTAAGCCAAAAGAACAAAGCTGGAGGCATCATGCTACCTGACTTCAAACTATACTATAAGGCTGCAGTAACCAAAACAGCATGGTACTGGTACCAAAACAGAGATATAGACCAATGGAGCAGAACAGAGCCATCGGAAATAATACCACACATCTACAACCATCTGATCTTTGACAAACCTGACAAAAACAAGAAATGGAGAAAGGGTTCCCTATTTAATAAATGGTGCTGGGAAACTGGCTAGCCATATGTAGAAAGCTGAAACTGGATCCCTCCATTACACCTTATACAAAAATTAATTCAAGATGGATTAAAGACTTACATGTTAGATCTAAACCCACAAAAACCCTAGAAGAAAATCTAGGCAATAACGTTCAAGACATAGGCATGGGCAAGGATTTCATGTCTAAAACACCAAAAGCAATGGCAACAAAAGCCAAAATTGACAAATGGGATCTAATTAAACTAAAGAGCTTCTGCACAGCAAAAGAAGCTATCATCAGAGTGAACAGGAAACCTACAGAATGGCAGAAAATTTTTTCAATCTACCCATCTGACAAAGGGCTAATATCCAGAATCTACAAAGAACTTAAACAAATTTACAAGAAAAAATCAAACAACCCCATCAAAAAGTGGGCAAAGGATATAAACAGACACTTCTCCAAAGAAGACATTTATGCAGCCAACAGACACATGAAAAAATGCTCATCATCACTGGCCATCAGAGAAATGCAAATCAAAACCACAATGAGATATCATCTCACACCAGTTAGAGTGGCGATCATTAAAAAGTCAGGAAACAACAGGTGCTGGAGAGGATGTGGAGAAATAGGAACACTTTTACACTGTAGGTGGGATTATAAACCAGTTCAACCATTGTGGAAGACAGTGTGGCAATTCCTCAAGGATCTAGAACTAGAAATACCATTTGATCCAGCCATCCCATTACTGGGTATATACCCAAAGGATTATAAATCATGCTGCTATAAAGACACATGCACACGTATGTTTATTGCGGCACTATTCACAATAGCAAAGACTTGGAACCAACCCAAATGTCCACTAATGATAGACTGGATTAAGAAAATGTGGCACATATACACCATGGAATACTATGCAACCATAAAAAATGTTGAGTTCATGTCTTTTGTAGGGACAAGGATGAAGCTGGAAACCATCATTGTGAGCAAACTGTTTCAAGGACAGAAAACCAAACACCACGTGTTCTCACTCATAGGTGGGAATTGAACAATGAGAACACTTGGACACAGGAAGGGGAACATCACACACTGGGGCCTGTTGTGGGTTGCGGGGAGCGGGGAGGGATAGCATTGGGGGATATACCTAATGTAAATGATGAGTTAATGGGTGCAGCACACAAACATGGCAGATGTATACATATGTAACCAACCTGCACATTGTGCACATGTACCCTAAAACTTAAAGTATAATAATAAAAAAAAGAGAATCAGATTGTTTTATATCCATGAAATCCCTCCCCTAAATCTTCCCAGCACCAAGTGCATAGAAAATTTCCCTTAACTCGTGGTTTCTAAACTGGAAAACGTGAGGTCAAAGTGGTAAACTACCTTCCACACAATCCTGGATTCTTTGACAGGAGACCTGCCCGTGCCTCAAACCATAGGAGGCATCATGAGTTCCTGAAGGAAGACATATCCCTGAGGACAGCCAGAGACAAAGGTGAGAGGTAGGACTACCATTTCCAGCCTTGGAAACTGCTCTGTGACTCAACTAAAGGAGATGCCAAATCAGAGTGACTGTTCAGCAGTACCATGCTGTAGGAAGTATGTTTCACAGTTCTCCTGGGCACGAACTCCTAGCCAGCCTTTTCACACTACTGGGATATCCTCTTTTGGACCTCCACATTCAGGATGCAGAATAGGACTCCTATCATTTACTAGAGCCAAAGCAAACCTGGACTTAAGGCACCATTAGTACTGAAATGGAGGCCATGACCTAGGAGAGAAAAAAAAAGAAATTCAACAGGTAAATTCTAAATAATTCTTAAGCTAACATATCCAATAAAAGCCAAACCAAGCCAGACAGGAAGACTGGAATAAATAAATAATCCTTCAGTGCAAAGACATAGATGTACATCTACAAGAAACGATAGCAAAGAGGAAATCATGACCTCCCCAAATAAACAAAGCAATAAACCAGTGACTAACACTAACAAGATAGTGATATACGAGCTCCCTGACACAAGAATTCAAAACAGCAGTTTTAAGAAGACTCAGTGATTTCCAAGATAACACAGAAGAGAAATTTGGAAATTATCATAAAAATTTAACAGAAAGATTAAAATAATTTAAAAAATCAAACTGAAATCCTGGAACTGAGAAATATATTTGCTAAACAGAAAAATTCATTAGAGGCTCTCAACAGCAGACTAGATCTAGAAGAGGAAAGAATCAGTGAATTCGAAGACAAGCTATTTGAAAATACAAAGAAGAAAAAAAGAATAAAAATAAAAGAAGATTGCCTACACAATACAGAAAATTACCTAAAAAAAAATCTAAAAAATATTGGCATTCAAGAGGGAGCCAAGCAACAGCAAGGGATAGAAAGCTTATTTAAAGAAATAATAACTGACAACTTTCCAAAACTCGAGAAAGATACAAATATCTAGGTACAAGAAAGTCAGAGAACACCAAACAGATTTGACCCCAACAAGACTATCCCAAGGCAGACAATGTTTAAACTTTGAGAGTTTAATCATCAAATTCTCAAAGGTCAAGGACAAAGAGAAGGAGGATCCTAAAGGCAGCAAGAGAAAAGAAGCTAATAACATACAAAAGAACTTCAATTCATCTGGTAACAGAGTGCTCAACAGAAATCACATAGGCCAGGAGGGAGTAGAACAACACTTTCAAAGTGTTGAAACAAAAACAAAACGGCCATGCAAGAATATCTTATCCAGACAAGCTATCTTTAAAATATAAAGGAGGTATAAAGTCTTTTCTACATAAACAAAAGTTGACAGAACTCATAGAACCAGCCCCATCTTATAAGAAATGCTAAAGGAAGTTCTTCAATCAGAAAGGAAAAAAATCCCTAATATGTAAAAAGAAAACATTTGAAGGTATAAAACCCACTGGAAAACAACATAGACAACCCCAGAATACTCCCATACTGTAATTATGGTGTGAAATCCACTTACAACTCTAGTAAGAAGCCTGTAAGACAAATCTATCAAAAACAATAACTACTGCAACCTATTAAGAAATAGGCAGTATAAAAATATATAAATTGAGACTGGACACTGTAGCTCATGCCTGTAATTCCAGGACTTTGGGAGGTCAAGGCAGGGGGATTGCTTGAGACCAGAAGGCCAAGACCTGCCTGGACAACACAGTAAGACCCCATCTCTACAAAACATTAAAACATTAGCCAGATGTGGTGGAATGCACCCACTATAGTGCTAGTGACTCAGGAGACTGAGGTGGGAGAAACACTTGAGCCTTGGAGTTAGAGTCTTCAGTGAGCCATAATCACACCACTGCACTCCAGCCTGGATGACAGAGTGAGACCCTGTCTCAAAAAAAAATGTAAATTGAGATGACAAAAAGTCAAATGGATTGGAGAAGGACTGGGGTGCAGCTAAAGAATAAACTTTGTTGTTGCTTTTTGTTTGTATCTTTTTTTGTGATCTAAGATAAGCTGTTGTATTAGGCCATTTTTGTGTTGTTATAAATAAATATCTGAGGCCAAGCAATTTATATAGAGAAGAAGTTTAATTGGCTCGCAATTCCACAGACTGTACAGGAAGCACAGTGCTGGCATTTGCTAAGCTTTTGATGAGGGCCTCAGGAAGCCTATAGTCATGGCAGAAGGTGAAGGGGGAGCAGGCATGTCACATGGTGAGAGTAGGAGCAAGAGAAAGAGGGGAGAGGTGCTACATACTTTTAAACAATCTGATCTCACATGAACTCAGAGTAAATCACTCATCACCAAGGGGATGACACTAAGCCATTCATGAGGGATCTGTCCCCATGATCTAGACATCTCCCACTAGGCCTTACCTTCAACACTGGGGATTATATTTCAACATGAGATTTGGAGAGGACAAATATGCAAAACACATCAATTGTCATCTCTTTAAAATAACTTGTTATATCTATGAGATGGTTTCTGTAAGCCACATAGTATTCACAATGCAAAATTCTATAATAGATACTAAAAATACAAACTAAATAAATTAAAACATACTTAGAAAGAAAATCACTTAACCACAAAAGATTTCAGTATGAAAGAAATGAAGTAAAAGACTCGAGTTACAAAACAACCAGAAAATGAGGAATAAAATAGCAGTAGTAAGTTTTTCTTATCAAAGATAAGTATTGCTTATCGACAGTAACACTGAATATAAATAGAATGAATTATCCAATTAAAATGCATAAAGTGGATGAATGGATTAAGAAAAAAACCCCAACTATATGGTGCCTACAAGAAACTCACCTCACCTACAAAGACACATGTAACTAAAAGTGAAAGTATGGAAAAAGACATTCCATGCAAGTGGAAACCAAAAAACAGCAGAAGTAGCTATATTTGTATCAGGTAAAATAGACTACAAGTCAAGGGCTAGAAAAAGAGACAAAGAAAGTAACTATATAATGATAAAAAGATCAATTTAGCAAGAGGATATAACAGTTATAAATATGTACGCATCCAACATCAGAGCTCCTAAGTATATAATGCAAACATTAATAGATCTAAAGGGAGAGAAAGACTGCAATACAATATTAGTAAGGGATTTCAACACCTCACTCTCAGTGAGAGACAGATCATCCATACAGAATATCAACAAAGAAACATTGGAGTTAAACTCCATACCAGACCAAAAAGACCTAACTGACCTTTACAGAACATCTTACCCAACTGCTGCAGAGTACACATTCTTTTCATCAGCACATGGAACATTCTCTAGATTAGACAACATTTTACATCACAAAATAAGTCTGAAAAAATTCAGAAAAGTAGAAATTATATAAAGTATCTTTTCTGACCACATTGGAATAAAAGTAGAAATCAACAAGAGGGACCTTAGAAACTATACAAGTGCATGGAAATTCAACAACATGCTTCTGAATGACGAATGAATCAATGAAGACATTAAGAATGAAATGTAAAAAGCCTTTAAACAAATTAAAATGGAAATACGACATACCAAAATCTATGGGATACAGCCAAAGTGGTATGGGGAGAGTAGTTTATAGCAATAAACACCTGCATGAAGAAAGTTGAAATAACTTAAATAAACAACCTAATGATATACCTCAAGGAAATAGAAAAGCAAGCACAAACCAAACCTGAAATTAGGAGAAGGCAAGAAATAATAAATACCAGAACAGAAATAAAAGAAATTGAGACTAAGTAAACAATACAAATCAACAAAGCAAAAAGTTGGTTTTTTGAAAAGATTAAATTGACAAACCTTTAGCTAGACTAAGAAAAAAGGAAAACACCCAAATAAATAAAATCAGAAATGAAAAAGGAGGCGTAAAATCTGAGACCACAGAAATACATAGAACTAATGTCTATTATGAACAAATATATGCCAACAAATTGGAAAACCTGGAAGAAATGGATAAATTTCTGGACACATACAACCTACCAAGATCAAACCATGAAGAAATTTAAAAACCTTAACAAACCTATAACAAGTAACAAGATTGAAGCTGTAATAAAAACTCTCTCAGCAAAGAAAAGCCCTGGATGTGATGGCTTCACTATTGAATTCTACCAAACACTTAAGAGTTAATAGAAATTCTATTCAAACTCTTCAAAAAAAATTGAGGAGAGAATACTTCCAAATTCATTATATGTGGCCAGCATTACCCTAATACCAAAACCAGACAAAAACACAACACAAAAGAAAACTACAGGCCAATATCACTGATGAACATAGATGCAAAAATCCTCAACAAAATACTAGCAAACTGATTCAAGAATACATTAAAAAGATCATTCATTATGATCAAGTGGGATTCATCCCAGAGATGCAAGGATGTTTCAACATATGCAAATCAGTAAATGGGATACATCATGTTAACAGAAACAAGAACAAACCTTTATGGTTGTTTCAATAGATGCTGGAAAAACATTTGATGAAATTCAACAACACTTTATGATAAAAACCCTCAACAAACTGGGCATAGAAAAAACACACTGCAAAATAATTAAAGCCACATATGACAAATCCACAGCCAACATAATACTGACAGGGAAAAATTGAAAGTATTTTCTCTAAGATCTGTACAAGACAAGGATGCCCACTTTCACCACTTTTATTCAACATAATACTGGAAGTCCCAGTCAGAGCAATTAGGCAAGAGAAAGAAATAAAGGACATCCAAGCTGGAAAAGAAGTCAAATTAGTCTTGCACATAGATGACATGATCTTATATTTAGAAATATGTACAGGCTCCACAGGAAAACTGTCAGAACTGAAAAATTCAGCAAAGGTACAGGATATAAAATCAACAAAACAAAAATCAGTAGCATTTATATAAACCAATAGCAAACAATCTAAAAATGAAATCAAGAAAGCAATCCAATTACAATAGCTACAAAGAATATAAAATACTTGGAATCAATTTAACCAAAGATGTGAAAGATCTATACAAGAAATACTATAAAACACTGTTGAAAGAAATTGAAGAGGACACAAACAAATGAAAGATATTCCATGCTCATGGAATTGAAAATTAATATTGTTAAAATGACAATACTACCCAAAGTAATTTACCAATTCAATACAATTTCTATCAAAATACCAATGACATTCTTCACAGCAATAGAAACGATAATCCTAAAATTTATATGTCACAAAAACTACCCTGCCTAGCCATAGCAATTCTGAGAAAAAAGAACAAAGCTGGAAGCTTCGCACTACCTCACTTCAAAATATAGTGCAAAGCTATAGTAACCAAATCATCATGATACTCACCTAAAAACAGACACATAGACCGATGGAACAGAATAGAAGATAAAGGAAATAATCAACAAAACGAAGAGACAACCCACAGAATGGGGGAAAAATTGGCAAACTAGCCATCTGAAAAGGGATTCATAAATACTCAGAATCTATAAGGAGCTCAAAAAACTCAATAGTAAAAAAAAAAAATCAATTATCACATGTACCCCCAAAAATATGTACATCTAATAAGTGCCAATATAAATAAAGTAAATAAAAATTAAAACAAAGAGAAACAAACACTGTATGATCTCACTTATATATGCAATCTAAAATAGTTGACCTTATAGAAGTGGAGAGTGGAATCGTGGTTACTAGTGGCTGGGAGAAAGCTGGGTCAAAGGATTCAAAATTTCAGTTAGATAAAAGGAGTAAGTTCAAGAAATCTATTGTACAACATGGTAACTGTAGTTAATAACAATGTATTGTATTCTTGAAAATTGCTGAGATCAATTTTAAGTGTTCTTACAACAACAACAAAAAAGATAACTGAATGTGGTAATGCATATGTTAATTAGCTCGATTTAGCTATTACACAATGTATACATATTTCAAAACATCATGTTGTACATGATAAATACATATCATTTTTATTTGTCAATTAAAAATAAAAAAATAAATTAATTCGGCCAGGTATGGCTCATGCCTGTAATCCCAGCCAGCGCTTTGGGATGCCGAGATTGGCAGATCACTTGAGGCCAGGAGTTCGAGACCAGCCTAAACAACATGACAAAACCCCAACTCTACAAAAAATACAAAATTAACCGAGTGTGGTGACGTGCACCTGTAATCCCAGCTACTCGGGAGACTCAGGCACAAGAATCACCTGAACTCAGGGGGCAGAGATTTCAGTGAGCCAAGATTGCATCACTGCACTCTAGCCTGGGCGACAGAGGGAGACTCGGTCTCAAACAAAATTAAAACTAAAATTAATTAATTAATTAATTAACATAACAATGTTTGTTCTGTCCTCCCCTCTTCTCAGCTTTTGAGTTGTTTATTAAAAGGGCACAAGTGCAAAATCATCCAGCCACTGGTACCTAGAGAAAAAGCACTGACAGTTCCCATTTTTCTATACCTCATCCCATTCCCATTTGCATATTACTCTCTGTAACAGAATGAAAAATAGATATTTATAAGTGTTCTGTACAACCCTGAGGATGGCAAGAAGGAGAGTGGTCCTTTCTTCTACCTAGAGGAATAAAAGATGGCTTGATCATGTCTTCCTAGTGTATAAAGGATGTGTGCTTTGGTTTGTTTAAATGATTGGCATTTAAAAAATCTATCCTTCTATATGTTGATAAAAATGTTTAATGAATTTTAATCTTTATCTCAAATTTTGTATTAATTCCTCAGATTTGCAGATGAGATAGCATTAAATTTTCAAAATGTCATTTTATGTATCATTTTATATACATAAATATATATCGTTTTATATACATAAATACCTCTCTATGGAATTGAAGTTCAGTTATGAGTTTTGTTCAAGTAATTTTTTCTAACATTAATGTTAAACTCATAGATATTGTCAATGAATAAAGAAGAACAATGACCTAATAACTGAATGGCATTTTTTTTTTTTATACTTTAAGTTTTAGGGTACATGTGCACATTGTGCAGGTTAGTTACATATGTATACATGTGTCATGCTGGTGCGCTGCACCCACTAACTCGTCATCTAGCATTAGGTATATCTCCCAATGCTATCCCTCCCCCCTCCCCACTCCCCACCACAGTCCCCAGAGTATGGTATTCCCCTTCCTGTGTCCATGTGATCTCATTGTTCAATTCCCACCTATGAGTGAGAATATGCGGTGTTTGGTTTTTTGTTCTTGTGATAGTTTACTGAGAATGATGGTTTCCAATTTCATCCATGTCCCTACAAAGGATATGAACTCATCATTTTTTATGGCTGAATGGCATTTTTATCACCTAATTGCTGTAATCTACTCTTCCTCTGAGTTCATCTACTTTCTTAACTTCCAAAACTATTGCTATGCAGATAATTTTCTGTTGGAAATAATATAGGTATATATATTCCTTTTTTTTTTTTTTTTTTTTGAGACAGGGTCTTACTCTGTCACCCAGGCTGGATCTCCCAGGCTCCTTCCACCTTAGAATTTTGAGTAGCTGGGACTACAGGCACATGCCATCATGCCCAGCTAATATTTTTAGATTATTTGTAGAGATGGGGTCTTGCTATGTTGCCTAGGTTGGTCTCGAACTCCTGGGCTCAAGTGATCCTCCTGCCTCAGCCTCCCAGTGTGCTGGGATTACAGGTATGAGCCACCGCATCCTGCCTCAATTTATAATGCATGACATTTTGGAGATAATTAGAAATGTGTATTTCAGAGCAACTTATTTGCATATCTAAGAAGAGTTGAGGTTTCTAAGCAAAAACTATTATTTACAAATAAACATTTGAGGAAGATAAATCAGGATGGAAGACAAGCTCTCCATAACTTGAAGATTCTCATGTTCTAGCTACCAAGAAGGAATATGAGTAAGCTCCATGAGTAGGAGTCATTGTTGTGCTTACTCATGTATTCTAACTGCCTAGGAGAGGGCCCGGCACAGAATTGGTTAGCAATAAATACTTGTTGAACTAATGATTTAATTGATTAATTAATTTAAGGTCCATATCTTTTCTTTATATGTAGGGAATTACATTGAAACTATTTGCCATTTAGCTTCCATGTTAAAGTGTAAGGTCTCATTTGCCGAATTACACATTATATTATCTAGGTCTTTGTCCTTCTTCCCTCATACATAATTACGGGCAGATATTACAAGACTGGAGGTAAGATCCTTGGGTAGAAAAGGGAGCAATTATAAAATTAGGAGAACTGAAGGCATTATGGTTTGAGGGTTGATGTGGAGACCATAAGAATCCTTTAATGTCTTGAACTTTTGGTATTTTTAACTCAACATTCACTAAGTAATTATAGAAACTTACTGTGTGCCAAGCACCACTTTAAGCACTAAAAGCATAGCAATGATTAACACATATGAAGATTCTTCTTTCATTCATTTGCAGCTGGGAAGCAGGGAGACAGGTCAGTTTTCTTTAAAAAGGATAGAACGAAAAAGTGATTAATTGATTGATTAGTTGATGTCAGAAGTGATAAATGCCAGAAAGTAAATTTTAAATAGTCTGATGTACTGGAGAATGACAAGTGGAGCACACACTTGTATATGTACACGCACACACAAGAAAGGGAAGTCAGGGGCTTCTTGAGGTAAAGCAGGATCTGAGATCTGAATGATGATGATGCCAGCAGTAGGAAGACATGGAAAATGTTTTCCATGCAGAGAGTGAGTAACCTCAAAGGCTCCCGGACAGAAACAATCCTGGCAGGTTCAAGGATCTGATCCTATGCCAGCATAATCAGAGGATATCAAGCCAGAAAAGATGAAGTAGTAGAGAATGAGATCAGAAATGAAGGGCATGTAGCCATGGAAATATTGTATTCCCAGTTCATTGGGAAGCCACTGAATATTTTAAAATTGGAAAGTAACACAGTCTGACATTTTTAAGAAGATCATATTAGTTGTTTGTTTTGTTTTCATGTTGGTGGTGTATCCTCTGCCTAGAAAATATCTTCAGCTCTAGAGACTTAAAGAGATGAGGCCAAGCCAAGAGAAAAGAAGAGCTGAGAAAAGACACGGGAGAGTTCCTTACTAGTTGAGAATTCCTAAGAATCATCAACAGGGCTTGTTTAAAATACAGATTCCTAGAACCTACTTCTAGGAGATTCTGTTTCAGGGAGTCTCAAGCAAAACCAGGAATTTGCATTTTAATTAACAATTACCCCAGGTAATTCAGATGTAACTGGCTGACAGATCACTTTGGTTCAGGAATTAATTTTAGTTGAAAAGAAAAGATTTAAGAGTCTTTTAGGTTGACCAACCCAGTTCAACATTAGAAGAAAATAGCAAGAATTTTGGGAAGGTGCTTTGTCTGGAAAACAACTATACCCCTGACTAGAACTGGATCTCTGATGGAAGTAAGTTTTTACATCTTCCTTCAAGAAAGAGAGAAATAAAGAAAGAAAGAGAGAGAACAGGAGGGATACACACTTGGTGTGAATAAGGTCCAACCTTATCTGATGTTTTAACAGGACATCACAATAAAACGACATCCAACACATTTTATTAAATGACTTCATTTCCTAATCTGCCCCACATAGCCCATACTTCAATCCTTGACCCAATTCCCTTCACAATTGTGCTTACATTTGCACTGCTCATTAAACTCTTGCTTTTTCTCCCTGAATCACAGCTAGTCTCATCTCTCGTGGTTACAAATCTTTGATTCCGGCTCTTGCATCTCTCTTTCAGCAGCACACAAAAAAAGCTACTGTGGATAATGAGCACCCTGACTCTCTCCAGTTTTCATACTGGCTCTTCTGACTCTTTTATACTTGAGGGGAGATAAAATGATAATAATAAGCCATTTTACACATGTGGTTGGTGATCCCTTCCCTTTAATACTGTACCCATTTCATTCTGCAAACTTGGTGGCAGAAATTGAAACTTGTCTCTTGACTCCCAAGAAAATAGATAGGGCTGGGCATGAGGCTCATTGTAGAATTCCATGTACTCACAATATGTGGTTTAAAAGAATGCTGTTCTGAGCACATTGCTTCAAGAGGGGATTATGAAATATTTTTCTACCCAAGGTATGAAGATGTTATGCTTTAACTTTCACATTTAAATCTATAATTCATCCAAAATTGATTTGGGGTGTGGTGTGAGATAGAGATCAGCTAAATAGCCAATTAGCCCAGCACCACTTATTGAATAAAAAGTATTCTTCTGCCTATTGTACTTCTATCATTATCATATCATATCATAGTCACTATCATTGTTATCATCATCTTCATTATTTGTTTATTAAACCTATCTTCTCCACTAAACCAAGACAGCTTTGAATAAGACCGTGTTTTGTTTACCAGTTTTCCTTTGTACATAATACAACTGCCAGTTAAAAGTCTATGATCAATGAGATGTTTATTTGATAACTATGTCATGTCAGTCTAAAATAGAGGTGGAGATCATGTAAGAAATCACATGATTATTTTCAAAGTGCTGGCATCTTGTCTAGTATATCATTTCAAAGGTATTAACAGAGTGTGGCAGACAGTGAAACGCTTTTGAAGATCTGCAGAGAACAGGAAAACTGCTAAAAGACTGGCAATAGCCTTGTTTTGATTTTTTTACCACATTCTTGTAGTTTGATGTGGATTCTCAGAAATACAATCAAATGAATTTTAAGAACATAAAGAATGGAGTAAAGAATTCTAGGAGCTTAACTGAGAACAAGTCATGACAGACTCAATTTAATTGTTCTTTTATAACACATTTAATTTGGTAAAGTAGGAAAAATATAGTTTATGTATTTTAGAAACGCACTTGATATGCCCTCTCCTGATATCCTAGTGAAATAATAACTGTGACTCCTGGACAATAAGTTTCTTTGAGGACAGAAACCATGACTTTTTACCTATGTACTCTGCCTAGCCTCTAATACACTATAATAACTCACTGTTTATAAGTGATTTATAATACAGTTAAGATTATTCTTTTACAGCACAGTGCCTCTGTTGAGCATAAACTTGGAATCAGAACCTGCCTGTTTGATGAACTAGTAACCTAACTTATTTGCACGATTTGATGAGCATGGGGGTTTTTATTTGGGGCTGAAATAGAATGGAGAAGTTGAAGAAGAAATAAAGAAGAAAGATGGAGGGACAGGACTGGGTAAGACAAGATGACTCAGATCTATCTCTCTCTGGCTTGAGGAGCTAAATTGATGCCCTGATGATGAGGGGAATTAAGGTCAGAAGGGTCAGGAGATGTTTTCGTGAAATACACCTGAGGCTGTGGGCATAAATGTTACCGCACTGGGTCCTCCCAACTTTGTCATTGCTCACTGAGGGGGCTTTGGCAGTCTGTGGGCTCAGAGAAGCCACCTTGGGGGATTCCTATAAAGAATACCAGCAGCAGAGGTCGTGGTGATGTGACTCAGTGAAGAACACGAGCCACCACGTGACACACCCTGACATCCCAGAAATAACTACTGGTGACTTTGCCAGGGGATGGAAGAAGAACTTCAGTATCAAAGGCAGAGGCTAAGTCACTATAACTTGGAAAATAATGTTAGCATGACTTCATTTTAACATGCTACTAAGACTTACGGAAATTCTATAACATGTAAGTACTAAATGAACGTATATAAAAGTAGTGATTTATTAAAATCCTAATCAATCTCAAATTCTTGGCATGCAATACTTTATTTAAACTTTTATAACCTTACTAAGTTTTATTAGCAATAAATTTAGTTTATTTTTTATTTTTTTTGTTATTTTTTTGTTTATTTTTTATTTATTTGTTTTTGTCTATCTATTTTTCTGGATAAACATTGTAAGCATTTGCAAAGTTGATTTTTAATCCCATCTGAATATTTGTTGGAATTATGTTTGTGTATATATTTATTTAGAAGAAAAAAAATGGCATATACAGACTCCTCATATATAGAGGAAGCCATGTTTCTCCGATTCTCTTCTAGGTATATTGCCTATTCATTTAAAAAAAAATTAGTTAGCTTCATATAAACCTTATGGTTCTTGATATGTTTATTTCTATCTTACTTCAAGTATTTTGCCAATACCGTGAATGAGCTCATCTTTCATTATATTTTCTAAATGGGAATTTTTGGAATAACCCACATTTATTGTTACATGGTTTTCATACATATAATTTTACTAAACTTTTTTATCATAATACTTTTTGACTTTAGTCACATGTATTTTCTAGGTATATCTTCCTACCTACAAATAAAAATAATGTTGTCTTCACTTTTACAAAACTTATGCACAACTTACTTCTATTTAAGTCTTACTACCTTAACCAGAACTTGCAGAACATTGATAAATGATCGTGTGACTGTGAGCAGAATCATCTATTTTTAAACCCTTCCATGTGGTAAAATGGAAAGAATTTAGAGGCTTCCTAACTCCCTTATAATTAAATTGAAGACAAGAGGAGAAACAATCCTAAAAGAAGGATGGAAGGTGAGAGGGAAGCAAGCATGTTTATGAATCTACATATGGGAAACTGAGAAAGAAGCTATAAGAGGCAAGCTGGGATCCAACGGCATTAGCATGAGTGAGTCTACCAGACTCTTCCCTGCAACCAGGTCTTGGAAGAAAGAAGTAAAGAATGAATGTGAATGTTAGATACAACATCGTTGGTGAGATATAAAGGCAAGGTGGCAGGTGGAGGGAAGGGAGGGAGTGGGCCATAAAAAGCAAATTTTGTCTTCCTCACAATCTCACCTGGGATTAAGATTGAAATCATATGACAGTTTGTATGGTGCTGATTTTCAATGTTAGCCAGAGCAACGAGTTCATATATTTGATGTCTGTATTTCCATTCTGAAGTAAACAAAATTTCTTTGTCACCATCTTATGCATAATCAATTTAACCGTTCTTCTGAGGAATTTGTGATAAGAATAAAGATGAGGTCTTAGAGTCAAAGTAACAAGTATTTGGAGAGAGATGGAATGATGTTTTTCCACAAGAATTGTCTGAATTTTTAAAATAGAACCAATGTATTGGCAGAATTGGCTGGAAGAGGAGAGTTAATTAGAATTGACTACCTACCTAATCACATTGAGATGTAAAACTTGCAGATGGAACCAGTACCCTAGATTCTGATGAGGTTGAGATTTCTCTTCTGACACAGAAAAGGCTTTGAAGGTTCAGGAAGATGCTCCCCACAATTGATACATTCCCAGCTGATGATGGAAATCTCTTCATAGAAAATGCTGTTTTCCAGTCAGATGCTTTTCTTTCAGAGAATTAAATTTTAGAGAGCAGGGGGTGGGGTACCAGGAACAATGAGTGGAAAGATCGTGTCCTTGGAAGCAAAACGTCAGCTCGAATCATAGCCTACCCCTTATCACACTGTATTGTTTGAGCAGTAACAAAACTCTACAAACCTTCGTTTACTCACCAGTAAAATAAAACTATGCGTATAATAGGTGGTTGCAAAGATGAAGTTTATATATATATATATATATATATTTCATGGCCTGACACCTGGCACTTTTAAAGGAAATTTTAAATGTTTGTTCTCCTTCATTATTATTTGTGTAGCATTTTGAAATATATTATTACTTTAATTACTGCCCCTTTTTTCATCTTTGCTCATGATCTTTCTCTTTTTAGCCAGCAGTGCCTATTGCCTCAGAGAAGTTTAGTATCTTTATAGCTGGGATGCACGCAGAAGCTAAAAATCTATGTTCATTTCTAGACTTCCAAAATAGGCACTTGAAGTCCATCTCAGGAACAATAGCCCTGAAATCTGGGCTTTTGAATGTAACTACTCAGTCTTTGAGATAGAAAAGAATGTTCTAAATCCCAGAAGCTTCTTTTTAAACATTAGGGAACAAAGCTTGAAGGCCTGACCACATTGTTTTCACTCTAAGTCATAGGCCAGAAAAGAGGAAGAATATATGGTACAAGTGTATGTCCTACAGTGAGGGGATTATAATAGTTAAAACATACACATTTTGTATTCCAAGTAGTTTACATACATGAACTCATTCATCCTTATAGCAATCTTTTGTACAGATAAGAAAACTGAAGCTCAGAGAGGTTAAGTAATTTACTCAAGATTACACAGCTTGTAATTCATGGTGTTGGTATTTGACCCCTTTGATTTATCTC